>NW_022993942.1:2695828-2950949 GCF_012275295.1 Melopsittacus undulatus
TTGTACTTACCAGTTAGTTTAGAGACAGAGCCTTCCAACCATCTGATAGCTTTGGATACTCCTTGTCTGCCCGTCCTGCTATAAATTTTGCAGGAAGGTCACACTGTTTTAAATCTTTGCTAGTTATCAGAATAAGGTGTCAGTGTCAGTCATTTGGAGTGATGGTATTTTGTTTTCCTCAGTAACCATTAACATGTGATGGAGCCCTGCTTTCCTGGAGATGGATGAACCTGCAGATGGGAAATGCTGAATGAATTCCTTGCTTCACTTTGCTTACATGTTCAACTTTTGCTTTAACTATTAAACTGTCTTTATCTCAACCCATCAGTTTTCTCACTTCTACCTTACCAGTCCTCTCCCCCATCCTACTGGGGGGTGGGAGGGTGAATGAGTGCGTATGTGGTCCTTAGTTGCCAGCTGGGATTACACCATGACAGTCCTTTTTGGTGCCCAACATAAGACACGAAAGGTTTGAGATAATGACAGATCTGATTGGGATGTGCTAGATGGAATTTATAGCTGTGTTTGCTGTTTAGCTCTTAACTAACAGGGTGCTGTGTTTGCCATGGGGCTTGCTTACCTTACTGTATATTAGTGTCATGCTCATTAGCAACTGGTTTTTGCTTTCACTGCTTCCTGTCCTGCTTATCATCTGACTGCTGTGCCTGGGAGCATTTTGATAACAGCAATGGCAATACCCTGGGCTGGCAGATGGCCAGGACATTGCTGCTGTTTCTGTGCTGCTGTACTACTGGACAGGCTGGAACTCCAGTGTAAACTCTAGTCAAAGGGACTGCGTGACCTATGGATGAGTCCACATGGTAGCAGGACACCCTGAAACACCTGTGGCTGTAGGTGAGTCCATGCCAGAGCAAGTACACATCTCAAAGCATCTATGGCCATCGTTATGTCTGAGCCACAGCAGGTATACCTCTGAAGGGATGTGGCTCAAGGATGAGTCTACGCTGGAGAAGGTACACCTTGAAGCATCAGTAGCTGTGCATGAGGTCATGCATGAGGTGCACCCCTAGGGGCAAGGGGAGTAATTCATTGCAGTGTTAAACCATGTGGAGACTGTAATGGACATACCTTTAAACTGTTGTAAGCCATGATTTGAGTTGCATGTTATAGGAATTACTATAAGCATGTAAATATTTGAAAAATATTTTTATAATAAAGGAATTCATCAAGATTCTATACTAAAAGTCTCATTCCCTACATAGAAGCACAAGCCCAAAGCCAGCTTCAGCAACATGTATGTCATAATTTCTTGACTTAGAGTCCAATGTGAATACATGTTTTATTAAATTATTCTATTCTACTTCCTTATTCTGTGTGTTTATATAAATAAAATGGCTCAATTAAGAGGAGGTGAGTGGGAAGAAATATGAATTCATGTTTTAGAGATGACCCACCCACAAGTGTAATTTAAAACTAATAAAATTAGGTATTTTTTTAAGTTTTGCAATATGTTGTATAAATCATGACTTCCCATTTTCTCCCTCTGGTGGGAAAATTACTTTTTATCTTCTAAAGTCACAAAGCAATAAAATTTCCTTCTGTGTGTGTGTCTTTTTGTTTGTTTGGGGTTTTTTTGTTGTTTTTTTTTGTGTGGGTTTCTGTGTTTTTTAAATAGAGACACCCAGTTTAATGCCATAGTGTTAGAAAAATGTATATAAAAACTTTTTCAGATACAGGACTAGTTGTAGAATCATGTCTAGCTTTTCATTATAAAAACTCTGGAGATGGTGGTATACAAATCAAGACCAGGATCAGGGCAAGTAAGTGAAGGAAGCATGGAGCCTTCTCCAAAGTTAATAAAATGTGTGACTCTTAAAATAATTGGATAGATTCTGAAATTTTTTCAACACAAATATTCTTTATTTTTGTGCAATAGCAAATTCAGTTATAGTCTACTACTACATTTTAATTAATTTTCAAGGTAGAAACATTTGTTAAAAGTCCAAATTTTATTCAGCTATATTGTTCCATAAAAGAAAAAAAAATACTCATTTGCTAAGCAAATTTTTGATTTATAGATCTCCTGTGTATACTTAATACTGTTTTTTATAAGCACTACTGTGCTTTCACAGTCATTTACTGCACTGTCTCCTGCTTATACACGCTGACCACACATTTGGGCTTTCAGTACTTTTACTGGACACTTTATTTAAGAAATATGTATTGGTTTAATTTCAGGAGACTTGTAAATGAAATTAACTGGTGCAACCTATTTTTAATGCATTTTAAAAGCAGTTTATTTTGATTAATCATAAACCTGCTTCTAAAGGTATAAACAGATAATCAGGAAAAACTACCCCAAATAAAAATGTAACCTACATTGAGAGAAAATAGATAGTAATAAATCAGTTATTAGCAGTTTAGTGACTTGAAAAGTCATACAATGTCTGACTTAAAAGATTGGGTCTGGGAATGGAGAAGAGTTGCACACTTATACACTGTGAGCCCTTGTCCTGAGTTCAGCTGTAACAGCTATTTTTTTCCTTACTAGTAGCTGGTGCAGTACTGTGTTTCGGCTTTAGTCTGTGAACAATGCTGATAACACACCAGTGTTTGAGTTATTGCTAAGTAATGGTTACTCAGATCAAGGACTTTTTAGTCTCATGCTCTGCCAGTGAGGAGGGGCACAAGAAGCTGTGAGAAAGCAGAGACAGCACACCTGACTTAAACTAGCCAAAGGGGTATTCTATACCACAGCACATCATGCCCAGTATATAAATTGGGGGTAGTTACTCAGAAGGGAAGATCCCTACTTGAGTTGGACTGGCTAATGGTCGGTGGGTGGTACGCAATTGTATTTTGCATCACTGTTCTACTGACATGCAGGATATGCCACAAAATGACCATGCACTAGCTATATAATATGCAGAGTTTATTAAAAAAGCACACTAATGTGAATTAGGTAAATTTATCAATAGTGAATAAGTGCAATAAAGCAAATCAGAGATGAAGGTATGTAAGTAAAGTACTGTAGAAAGTTAGCAATGCATCAAATCATTACTGCATAGAGAGAAGAGATTAGGAAGAAATATATCACCAATTACCATCATCCAGGCCCACACATCCAGCTGGGAAGTCCCTTTGCAGCCGATGCCAGGAGTGACAAGTAATTAGGAAAATTAGTATATGGTGAATCTACCCATAGGTGAAGGGTTCTCTACTGGCCACAAGAAAATCCAGCTTTTATACCCTTAGAAAAACAACTGGTTCTATGCGAGATCTCTAATTATCTACTCATGGGACCAGGCAGTTTCTCATTATGTCACTGTTGTCCCTGCTGAGAGCATTGCCCAGGCACCCTGTCGTGGTTTAAACCAAGTCTGCACAGCTCATTACTCACTACCCCCCCCCCCTTGCTCCCCCAACCACCGGAGAGTTAGGAAGGAAAATCCAAAGAATGTAGCCCCCATGGGTTGAGATAAGCACAGTTTAATAGCTAAGGTATAACACAAATCACTACTGCTACTACTACTACAAATAATAATGATAAAGCCAATAACACGTGAAGAGAATACAACACCTCACCAGCCACCGACCCATAACTCACCCCACCCTGCCCGACCGAGCACCGACCGATACCTCCTCCATTCCCCCAGAGCTCCAGCCCTTCTGGGTCTCTCCCAGTTACATCTTAAGTATGATGTGCTATGGTATGGAATACCTCTTTGGCTAGCCTCGGTCAGGTGTCCTGTCTCTCCTTCCTCCTAGCCTCCCCTCCTCCCTGGCAGAGCATGAGCTCAGAAAAAGGCCTTGGACAAACCAAACACCCGAGCAGTAACTCAAAACATGCTCGCTATCAGCGACCGTTCTCAGCCCGAAAGTCAAAACACAGCACTGCACCAGCTACCAAGAAGGAGAAAAAATGACTGCTACTGCTGAACCCAGGACATTATCCACCCCTTATTCCATACCATTCACGTCATGCTCAGATCCCACATTTTCAATATACCATCACTTAAGTCCACCCCTCGATCATGAGTCAACCTCTATGTTGCATCTCTGGACTGATGGCCTGAAGTATCTGGGTCCACCAGGCTCAAAATCATTCACCGCCCCATTCAGCAGTTCTACAGCTTGCTGCTGGGGACTCCATACAGCTGCCTTCCACCTCCAATGCTTCCAAAGCACTGGAGGGGCCCAGTGGACCAGATACTTGCCCATACTGTCCCACATGCCCTGCCACTCATGACTGTCCAGCCTTGGGGACAGTCTCCTGGTGCCCCTATATCCTTGTCTAACCCTAGACAAGACCCAAACCTGACTCTGCTTAACTTTTGGGATCAGACAAAACGGTTGTGGGTAGAACACACTTTGTGTGTGTGCCACCATGCTGATCCCTATCACAATCAGAAGGCAGGTCCCAAGGGCACCCAAAAACCATTCATAACCGTCAGAACTCTCAGCTGCTGCTGCTGCACTTGTCACTGGGGCTGATGTAGCTGCCCTGCTTGCCAGTTCTCCCACCACCAGCTTCTCTTCTCCCGAGTCTGGATCTTCCTCCTCTGCCTTGCTGGGAAGTGCTGCGTGGTCTCCTGCATCCTGCTGGGGCTTGGCGGGTGACTTCCGGGGGATACTCTCGGCCGCTGCAGGGTTGGGCTTGGCCGCTGTACTCAGCTTCTCTGCTGCCTGCTTCCGCTGCTCAGCTACCGCTTCCTCTGCTCCTCCGCCGCCTGTTTCCGCTGCTCTGCTACTGCCGCTTGGTTCCCGGGGCCACTCTCCCTGGCAGCTTCAGCTGCCGGCAGCTCGCCGGGCCGCTCCTTCCCGGCTTCACGCAGCCTCACGCAGACGGAGGCTAGGACAAGGGCAAGGATGTTGAAGAGCAGGGGGATGGCCCGGTATAAGTCCAAGTCCATGGCCACATCCATCCCCCCCGCTGCCGGAACCCCCCATATTACAAGTCATTGCCGTAAAGTACAGTGAAACAAAACCTTTAGCCCAAAGCCCATGATTGATAAACACGAAGACAGCTAATCCATACTCAAAGTACCTGGCAACATCCTGAAACTGTGAGATCCAGAGAAAAAACTCTGAGGGCCAATAAATCAGCATTGTAACAAGTGACTATAAATCCTCCCAGGCTGTTGTTATCTCAACCCCTCGGGCCCCACCTTGGGTGCCAAAAAGAACTGTCGTGGTTTAAACCAAGTCCACACAGCTCGTTACTTACTCCCCCCCCTTGCTCCCCCAACCACCGGAGAGTTAGGAAGGAGAATCCAAAGAATGTAGCCCCCATGGGTTGAGATAAGCACAGTTTAATAGCTAAGGTATAACACAAATCACTACTGCTACTACTACTACAAATAATAATGATAAAGCCAATAACACGTGAAGAGAATACAACATCTCACCAGCCACCGACCCATAACTCACCCCACCCTGCCCGACTGAACACCGACCGATACCTCCTCCATCCCCCCAGAGCTCCAGCCCTTCCGGGTCTCTCCCGGTTACATCCTGGGTATGACATGCTATGGTATGGAACACCTCTTTGGCTAGCCTCAGTCAGGTATTCTGTCTCTCCTTCCTCCTGACCTCCCTCCTCCCTGGCAGAGCATGAGCTCAGAAAAATCCTTGGACAAACCAAACACCCGAGCACTAACTCAAAACATGCTCGCTATCAGCAACCGTTCTCACCCCGAAGTCAAAACACAGCACTACACCAGCTACCAAGAAGGAGAAAAATGACTGCTACTGCTCAAACCAGGACACACCCCAGTGGAGCCAAGTACGAAGGTCACAGAACAGCTGCACACCTATGTTTTCCTGTAGCTTTCCAACAAACAGTCACAAGGAATAGAACTTGCCGCGGAACGGACTCAGTCAGAGACCAATATGATCAGACAAAAAGCCATTTATTAGAAAGCATTAACTCCTTATATACTATTGCTTACACACACATACAGCAATTTGGCATATCATGATTGGATACTTGTCTTGAGGACCCTTACTGACTAACATATAATTGGTTAAGCACAGGTGTGAGAACTTGACCTCGAACGCTTGCCAACAGTCCACAGTTCTCATAACTCAGTGAATTACAGCTTCTTCTTATCTTGCTTGCTTAGGCTTCCTCAGGCCTCCCACGGCCTTGCTGTATCCCTCGGAGTTATTCAGAGCTCATGTACCAAATATCCATTCTCCTGTGAGAACACTGTCTCCACATCTCCCCCTTTTTAGTTTTACTAAAAGTTTTTTACAATTTGGTATGTCTGCTCTATCACTGCTGGACTTGTGTAACATAACAACCCACTGCTCTAGGCAGCATTATTTCAGTAAGACTGGTCTGATTTGAAGTCACTTGAACCTTTATAACATGTGACATACCAGTGAATCCTACACACCATGTAACAGGATGGACTAATGGGGATTTAACAGTATACTTGTCCATTACCCATGGTCACACATAATAGAACAGATATTACAAAGATTTCTGTCATTGCTGTTTCTTTATGTTGTTGAGTTCTGGGGCTTTGTATATTTCGCTGGCAGTCAGTATGGTCCTGTTGATAGCTGTACACAGCTGGGCCTGCCCTTTTTCCGCTGGATGGCTCTCTGATAACAGCGGAGGCCATCCCTCACATCAAGGTCTGGCATGGCATGTGTCTCCACCACTCTACACCTGCTGGGTTGCAGCCAGCAGCAGAGCTAAAGGTTCTTCTTGGTTGCAGACACAGAGGCCAACCCAGCCTTGCCCTTGACTGTGGTAGCAAGCATTTGGTCAGTCTCAGTCCTTGAACCTTGTTGTCAATGCAGAGTTTCACCTGCTTCACCCAGTAAAAAGTCACTACTACAGCAAAGCACACATAGATTTACATAAGCAGAGTAACTATCACAGAGTGCAGCAGCATGCAGAAGATGCCAAAGGCAGTGAGGGACTAACCAAAGAAACTTCCTACCAGTGGAGTTCTCCCACCCTCTTAATTTGTTCCATTACTTGCTTTATAACACTACCATCATATAGAATCTTTCTAGCTTTTACCTTAGCATTTTCAAGCAGCTGCTGCAAATTTGCATGTTCTAACATCTCTTTTACAAGTGACAATTCCATACAATACAAGGTATAGTTTCTTATTAGCAACTGGCTAGTAAATACAGGTGGTTTTATATGCAAAATTTCAACCTCTAATAATAGCTACTTTACAAGCACACATATTCAAGCTGTTACTTTTCAGTTGCCCCCAAGTGATGTTTTACAATCATTCGTTTCTCTCTATCTCATTCTGCTTGGGGTTTTCACGGTCAGCTTCTGTAGATGATGCATCGAGTTCTTCCACTCATCTGTCCAGCTCATGGCAAGGCTTGACAAGCTTTGCAGGCAGCCACCGTGGACCTGTTGGTAGTAGGACAGAAATATACCCCTTCCTCTGGGTTATCAGTTCTTGAGAAGTAGACAGGTTAAAGTGACTCCTTAAAGCAGAAGCATTCTAATGCAAAGGGGATGTGAAACAGCTGCAGAAGTAAACTGTACAGTGTTAACAGTCAAGTTTTCCGTAGCATTACCCTTTTTTTTTTTTTTATCAGACATGCATATTGTTTGGAAAACAAGCTTGAAGCAATATACATCAAAACTGCAGTCATTAATAACAGCTAGAGTGAGTTAATTATTTAGCATGCATAAAATTCTTACCCAATAGTTGTAAAAACTATTGCATGAACCCAACAACAAAACAAAACACTGTCTGCCCTCATCACACACACACACACGCTTGGGATCCCACAAGCACACTTCACCCAACTACAATATTCGAAACACAAAATCCATACAATCATTACTCCCTCTACACAGTCCCACATAGAGAGCATAGCACAAGGACCTTGTGAAGAGTATCAGGAAATCAGCTCCAAGAAGCATCATTGCAGTGCGAGGTGGCAGGCTCAACCTTAGCGGGCGTCCCCGCAGAGGCTCTGCCTCCCTCACATCGCATGAGGCTTGGGCTTTTATATTGACCAAAAAGCACACTCATTCCGACAGAGGTGGCCAGCCTATGTTGGAAGAAGTGGTCAGCTGTATCTATAAAGGTCTCCAAAGGTCACTGGAAACATGGATATACTTATATTCACTAACTTCTAGCTCATAAGCATAACAGACCGACTTCGTGCAAAAGGGTAACCTATCCCATAATCGTCATTTATATTTTAAACACTCATGAGAGACCCAGAGTTCACAAGACCCATGTATTGGATAAATTACAGAATCACAGAATCCCAAGGGTTGGAAGGGACCTTGAAAGATTCAGTCCAACCCCCTGCAAGAGCAGGGTAAACTGGAGTACATCACACAGGAACTTGTCCAGGCGGACCTTGAATATCTCCAACGTAGGAGACTCCACAACCCCCCTGGTCAACCTGTTCCAGTGCTCTGTCACTCTTACAGTAAAGAAGTTTAGAGTTCATCCAGTTAACTCATTCAGCTGTTGACAAGGGGGATATCCTGGTTCTCCTTTGGTGCTGCTGGCTCTTTCCAGGGCTTCACCCACCGAGCTGGCACCCACCGCAGGCCAGAGTCTGTAATTACACACATATATCCTCGACCACTTAATTTTACTTCCACAGGACCCTTCCAAACACCAGTTTCCATGTCCTTGTATTGGACCAGGATACCCTGAGTCTTATTCATATAACCTGAGCCTAACGCCTGGCCATGTATTACAGCAGGACGGTCATTAAAATCTCCTGTTAGTCACAAGAAATTCATAACATATACAGCTTTCTGTATTCTTGCTACCGGTGTAAGCCCTTCTTCCCCCCCCCCCTTTTTTTTTTCTTTTTTTTTTTCCAATAACTGTTTCAGTGTTTGATGTGTTCGTTCAATGATAGCTTGTCCTCGGGCATCTGTCAAGGACAGGCCGAACTGTCAAACCAACATGTTTGCCGATTGGTGGAAGAAGGCATGAGATGTCCGGGCTTGTTGAAAAATATCTACTGGTGGCCCTGCCCATGCCGGAGCAACTAATTTATCGCAAAGGCTTCCGGAAAGGCCTGAGTGGCCAACTCTGATTGTAATAGTCCAAGTAGGTGGTCCTTATTTAAATCCTGCCCTGCAATCAGAATATCATCCATATAGTGGTAAATTAAACAGCGCTGTAAGTATTGATGAATCGGCTGTAATGACCAAGAAACATAAAGCTGACAAATAGTAGGAGAATTTTTCATACCTTGAGGCAGCACAATCCATTCATATCTTTTTACTGGTTCTCCTTTGTTAATTGCTGGGACAGAGAAAGCAAATTTTTCCCGATCACTCGGATGCAGGGGAATTGTGAAAAAGCAGTCTTTTAAATCAATTATTATTAAATCCCATCCTTCAGGTATCATAGTGGGACTAGGTAAACCAGCTTGCAAGGCACCCATGTCTTGCATGACGGCATTTATAGCCCGCAAGTCATGTAACAATCGCCATTTCCCGCTTTTCTTGGGGATGGTAAATATAGGAGTATTCCATGGGCTGGTGGAAGGCACAATATGGCCTGCTTCTAATTGTTCAGCAACCAATTCATGAATATGGGACAGCTTTTCTTTTGTCAGCGGCCATTGATCAACCCATACAGGTGTTTCAGTAAGCCATCGTAATTTATAGGTTGGCTGTCCATCAATGGCCACCATTAAAATCTTTTTGTAGTCAATCTCATTCCCATTTGACTAAGAGCATCCCGTCCGAGCAATGCAATTGGAGAGTGCATGACATATGGTCTGATGCGTGTATGACTGTGGAGCCACATATTCAGCAGTGGCTTGCAGAACGCGGAATTAAGGACATGGTGACCTTGGAAGAATGCTACTAGCAAGATCAGCAGAGAGAGAAATGTTCAGTAAACAGGACAAAAAGAATTTGGGGATTCACGGAGTGCTGGGAACTGTGAATTGTTGGCAAGCGTACAAGGTCAAGTTCTCACACCTGTGCTTAACCAATCGTGAGCTCAGCTTTTGCAATATGCATGAGCTAATTAATTATATTATAAAAACATGTGTATGCTTATGAATAAACGGAACTCTGCCGACCTTACATGGGGATGCAGTTTTTCCCTCCGCCGTCCTTCCCTTCAACAAATGGTGACCCCGACGTGATCCGCAGGACGGTTTCAAATTACAAGGAAGGAAAGCGGAATTCTTTGTGGTCCCTGGGTCCCTGAAGCTGGAATCAGGCTAGGGGTCGGTCAAAGCACTTTCGAGTGCCGGACCCCACGAGCGCACTCTGCCGTGGCCGGAAGACTTGATTGCTACAATTAAGGTTTTAAAGACTTTTTTGTTCCCTGGGTCCCTGAAGCTGGAATCAGGCTAGGGGTCGGTCAAAGCACTTGTTGATCGGGTGCCGGACCCCACGAGCTCCTTACGCCGTGGCCGGAAGACTTGATCAGCCGTTGATCGCAGAGGAGTAACCTCCGACAACACTAATCAAGGTTTGCGGTTTTATGTGTTCCCTGGGTCCCTGAAGCTGGTATCAGGCTAGGGGTCGGTCAAAGCACTTGTTGATCGGGTGCCGGACCCCACGAGCGATTTACGCCGTGGCCGGATGATTGTTCCCTGGGTCCCTGAAGCTGGAATCAGGCTAGGGGTCGGTCAAAGCACTTGTTGATCGGGTGCCGGACCCCACGAGCGATTTACGCCGTGGCCGGAAGACTTGATAGCCGCGTCAAGGTTTGAAAGATTCTTTTGTATAGATATAGATTTATTTTAGTACAGAGGGAAATGGAGCGACAGGCGGCACTGACGCTGCTAACTCAGTTTTTAAAACAAAAGGGCATTACAGAAATTAATTTGAAAAAGGATTTGCCAGGCTTAATTACATATGGTATAGCAAAAGGTTGTTTTGTTAATCCTAATTCTGTTCATGAGCTTAGTGAGTGGAAAAAGTTTGGTGATATCATTTGGGATTGTGTGCTTAATGATGATAAAACTGCTAAAAAGCTAGGCAAGCAGTGGCGAATTGTGCATAATGCATTGTTGCAACATAGTATAGAACTCAGAGCTGCAAAAGATGCTCATGAAGCTAATAAGAAAAATCAGATGTATTTGCAAGATCAAAATATAAATCCACCCAGCCTAACCTCGTTCACCTTGTCTACGGCTGCTGCTAACGATGAGCCCGCTCTGACGGAGCCGAGTGCCCCTCCAGCTGATAGCACAGCCCCCACACCAGTGCCGGTGATTAACTCCCCTGAGCCGACCACCGAGGCGGTGACTACTCCATCTATTGTAGGGAGTCGGGCGTCCTCTGGTGAGTCCCGGGATAAAGAGGCGCTGCAAAATGTGGTGCGAGAGCGTGCGAGACAATGGGCACAGTTTGCAGCAGAAAGACTGCAAGCCGGTGATCGAGAGGCAGCCGATGCTTTAGAGGAAGCAGAGGCGTTTCCTGTTACATTTACCCAAATTGATGCGAATAATGTTCGTGTTAACCTAAATCAATTGGACTGGAAATTGCTTACCCAATTACGACAGACAGTTATAGAGAATGGATTACAAAGTGAACCTGTGCAACAAATGCTTGATTACATTTTTAATAACAACATTTTGTTGCCCTCTGAGTGCCGGAGTATTATGAAGTTGATATGTACACCATCACAGCAATTACTCTGTGGTGCACATTGGCAAAGTGCAGCGTATGCATCTGCGTCAGTTCAGAGACAACCAGGAGACCCTCTCTTTGGTATTACTCTTGAGGGGCTCTTAGGTGTTGGAATGTATTTTAACTGGGAAGCCCAGGCAGGGCTAGGACCGGATAAATTAAAGGAAGCTATGAGAGTGTTTCGTCAGGCTTTGAGAAGAATCAGAGATCAGGCAGGCATGCCACTTTATATGAGTATTAAACAAGGTTCTGATGAACCACTGGGAACATTTGTTGATAAAGTCCTGACGGCTATTAAGAATGCAGGAGTTAAAGAGTATATGCATGGTGGTATGTTAAAGCAATGCATCTTGCAGAATGGTAATGCAAGAACCAGAAATATTATTGCTAGTCTGGGAGGAGACTGGGAGATTGAAGAACTGTTAGAAAGAGCAAATAGCATGCCCACTGGCTCGACTGCATTTGTGGTACAAGCCATAAACCAGTTAGGAACACAATTAGGAAAGGAACTGGGTAGCCAGATTAGTGAAGTTATAAAAACCACTCAGACAAATAATCAAACTGTATTAGCAGCACTTACTCCTTTGCGATCACGAGAAAGGAATCAAGCACAAATCAAAAACCCTAATTTAGCCTGTTTTCGCTGTGGCAATATTGGACATACTCGACAATTTTGCCGAATGAAAGATCTCTGGTGTACCCACTGCAACAATAATACCCACAATACCAGTGTCTGCAGAAAGATGGAACAGAAGATGCAGGGAAACGGAATACACAGCGCGAAACAGGGGAGCTGCGCCGAGACAAAAATAGCTGCCCCAGTACAACAGCAATTCCCACCGTTGTTCAACCCAGTTGCCTATGACCAGCAACCAGTGGGAGCCTCGGGTTGGACCTGGCAGCCTCAGTAGACTGTGTTTTGCATACAAATCTACCACAACGTATTCCGACAAATGTATATGGACCGATCAAAATTAATGGTAATCCAGTGGGAGCATTGCTTTTAGGACACTCCTCCTCCACCATGAAAGGACTATTTGTGTTACCGGGAGTTATTGATGCTGATTATCAAGGGGAAATTCAAATAATGGTTACAGCCATCGTACCACCTATTCAAATTAAAAAACATCAACGAATTGCACAATTATTGCCATTTCCGGCGTTAACTAATGGACATGAACCTGCAGTTGCAAATCAGCGTACTGGAGGTTTTGGCTCTACAGGAGATACATTAGCGTGTTTAACACTGGACTTGTCTAAACGACCACAAAGTCAAGTTGTCATCACTTGGAACGGAGAAGATGTTACTTTCAATGGCTTGCTGGATACAGGTGCTGATGCAAGTATCGTCTCTACAAAGGTGTGGCCCTCCCATTGGCCCTCCAAACCATCAACATCGACAGTTACAGGGGTTGGAGGTCTAACACTGGCACATAAAAGCCCCGTGGTTCAGATACAACTTCCGCAGACTCGCAAGGCAATCATACATACAGTTTTGGCCATTGTGGATTTGCCATCGACTATCTCCATGCTTGTCGGACGAGATGTATTATCTCAATTAGGACTTCAACTGACAGATGAACAGCATTTTTAACAGCGGCCATTGCATGGATTTTCCCGATCCAAATGACATGGACACAGACAACACCCATTTGGGTTAAGCAGTGGCCGCTCAAGCGGGAAAGTCTGGAAGCAGCTCATGCCTTAGTGACTGAACGGTTTGAACAGGGTCATCTAAAGCTATCAGTGAGTCCCTGGAATTCACCAATTTTTGTAATTAAAAAGAAATCTGGAAAATCTCGTCTGTCAATGGATTTACGTGCTATTAATTCCATCTTACAATCGAAAGAGACAGACCTAAAGTTAATGTTGAAATGGTCGAAGACACGTTACCCAGAGATTTATGAGTCTGCCGGATTTGAGATATCCTTGTGGAATGGGGCAGGAGTTAAGCTGTGGAATGCAGCCACGAAAGGCAATGAAGCTGTGAAAAGTTTGTTAGTCAGCTGGAGAACTGTTTTAGAGATGTTAAAAATTAAAAAAAAAAAAAAAAAAAAAAAAAAAAAAAAAACAAAACAAAACACCCTAATGGTTGCTGCCATGGCTGTGAAGACTGAAGATGAGGATGAAGACGATCCTTTCGACCTGAGCCCTATTGACCCCGAGAAGGAGCCTGTGCACGTTCATCAGTTTGCTGTTGCTGATCCTGAGATTCTGATGCCTGATAATTCCGATACTGACCTGGATGGTGCTCTTGACCTGGAGCCTATTCATCCGGAAAAGAAGCCTGATTTATATCCCCCATATCCTCATGATAAATGGGTAGCTGTAAAGGGAGAAGTGAGATGGGTGGGGGATGTGGATGTATTACAGTTTCCTATGGTGTGTGTGTTGATACAGTCTCTCTGTGATACTCATGTACTAGAAGTTGGTAAATATAAGTATGTCCATGTTTCTATTGACCCTTGCAAACTTTTATAGATATTGCTGGCAACTTCTTCCAACATAGGCTGGCCACCTGTGTCGGAACAAGTGTGCATTTTAGTCAGTATAAAAGCCCAAGCCTCATGCGATGTGAGGGAGGCAGAGCCTCTGCGGGGACGCCTGCTAAGGTTGAGCCTGCCACCTCGCACTGCAATGATGCTTTTTGGAGCTACTTTCCTGATACTTTTCACAAGGTCCTTGTGCTATGCTCTCTATGTGGGACTGTATAAAGGGAATAATGGTTGTATGGATTTTGTGTTTTAAATATTGTAGTTGTCTGGAGTGTATGTGGGATCCCATGTGCATATATGTGTGTCTGTGTGTGTTTGTAATGAACGCAGAAAGTGTCCTGTGTAATTTTTGTTGTCAGGTTCATGTAAAAGTTTTAACAGGTAGCAGTTTAACCTTTTGGGCAAGAAAAGGTTAATGCAAAAGTGCAAACATTCTAGCTGTTATTAATTACTGTAGTTTTGATGTATATTGCTTCAAGTTTGTTTTTCTAGACAACATGCATATGTAATCAAACAAAAAAAACAAACAAAAAAAAAAAAAAACCTGAAAATTAACAGCTTGAATATGCATGCTTGTAAAGTAGCTATTATTAGAGGTTGTGATTTTGCATATAACACCACCTGTATTTACTAGCCACTTGCTAACAAGAAACTATACTTTGTATTGTATGGAATTGTCACTTGTGAAAGAGATGTTAGAGTATACAGATTTGCAGTAGCTGCTAGAAAATGCTGAGGTAAAAGCTAGAAAGATTCTAAAATAATGGTAGTGTTATAAAGCAGGTAATGGAACAAATTAAGAGGGTGGGAGAACTCCACTGTTATCAGAGAGCTATCCAGGAGAAAAGGGTAGGCCCAGCTGCTACACGTTTTCATCAGGAACCTAAAGAGAAGCAGGTTGAACAACCTGTAGTTCAATATAAGAATCCCAAAACAGGACTGTGGGAGGGACCAGTTCCAGTATTATATTGGGGCCGAGGTTATGTTGTTATCTCTATCCCCACAGGACCAAGGTGGATTCCGGCCAAGTGGGTCAAGATTAGCCATGCCGCAACGCCTAAAAGTGACAGTGTTCAAAATCGGAATGATGATGACACTCATGACGGGAATGATGTCAAATCCGTTGTTTCTGAAGCCCCCCAGGGAAAACATCTGGGTAACGATAGCTAAAATAACCAGACAATCATCTATTTGTTTAGCCTTAGGGTCTGTGACCTCTCCATTCCGCACTTGTCTGATAGGGACCCCTACATGGGAGCCCAATGAGTTTAAAGCGTTTGTAAGTAATGTATCTGTCCTCGATTTCACCACAGTGAAGGCCTTTTTACCTCCAGCTGCTAACACGGCTGCAAAACAAGATGGTGGCTGGCAATGTCAAATAGTGTTAAATCTGAACAAAACATTGTATGAGGAACCACAGGAATTAGAGCTTTTTGGCAGCTTAAACACCACCAATAGTACACAAGGAGGTGGATGGTTCAGTTTTATATCAAGAAATAACAATCAATGGAAAACACCCCATACCTTAAATTCTTTTCTAACCTTGAACGATGTAAATCAAGCTTTATACTCAAATTGTAATGCCACCAACATTACCCGACCACATGCTCTGCCACCAGGAATATTTTTGATTTGTGGAGACAGAGCTTGGAACGGAGTGCCCAGCAATTTACAGGGAGGACCATGTTGTCTAGGGAAATTGGTATTATTTCACCCCAATATAAGTATGCTACAAAATTGGGCTCGCAAAAGAAACAAACGTGATTTACATGATCTGAAATGTGAAGGCATAGGCGATCCTGTCTTTTGGTCAGAATTTCGAAGTGTTGCAACTGCAGCACTTCTTCTGGGAGCCGCAGCTCGAAAAGCATTGTATTTAGCAAAACAGATGGCTTGTTGGACAAAAAATGAAATCAATCGAACTTCAAAAGTTTTAGATTTATTATCTCAAGATTCAGTTAGCACACAACATGCTGTACTGCAGAATAGAGCTGCCATAGATTTTTTGCTTTTAGCACAGGGCCATGGGTGTGAAGAATTTGAAGGTATGTGCTGTATGGAATTAAGCAATCACTCTCAATCTATATATGCTCGCATTAATGAATTGAGAAACCATCTAAATGATTTGAAGGAGCAAAATGGATGGGATCTATCTGCTCTTTTACGAGGTTTGGGGATCTCAGGGTGGTTACAAGGACTGCTTAAAGAAGGGTTACGTTTGTTATTTGTTATCATTGTTATGATTGTTGGCTTTAAAATTGTTATGACATGTATTACCAAGCAAATCACGAAAATGGCAGGGGTTGCTGTACCACAAGAAAACGGGGGAAATGTGGAGCCACATATTCAGCAGTGGCTTGCAGAACGCGGAATTAAGGACATGGTGACCTTGGAAGAATGCTACTAGCAAGATCAGCAGAGAGAGAAATGTTCAGTAAACAGGACAAAAAGAATTTGGGGATTCACGGAGTGCTGGGAACTGTGAATTGTTGGCAAGCGTACAAGGTCAAGTTCTCACACCTGTGCTTAACCAATCGTGAGCTCAGCTTTTGCAATATGCATGAGCTAATTAATTATATTATAAAAACATGTGTATGCTTATGAATAAACGGAACTCTGCCGACCTTACATGGGGATGCAGTTTTTCCCTCCGCTGTCCTTCCCTTCAACATATGACTGCCATCAGATAGAAAGACATCCACCAATTCTGTACTATTTTTTGTCGATTGCATTCCTCCGATTCCAATAACTCCTGTGGCAACGGCTTGTAGGGGCCAAGCTGACGATATGGTATGATAGTAACATCAGCCCCTGTGTCGATTAGCATAGGCAGTTTAATTATTTGATTATTATGGCCCCGTATAGAGACCTGGTCCTCGGGTTTGTGCTTTGCAATATCCAATGCAAACAAAATGTGTGGGATTCCTGTGGAACCCCATGCCTGATTTCCTCTGATTTTTTGCCCCATCTGGGGAACTTTTGCTTCAAATGGAACTAATTGAGCTATTTTAGAATCCTTGGGGATGTGTACTGGGGGTGCATGTGTCTGCACCATGATCCCAATGTTTCCAGTATAATCAGCATCAACTACGCCTGGTAATACAAAGACTCCTGTCCTGGATGTTGATGAGCATCCTAATAGCAAAGCACATAACCCATGACCAAGGGGCCCACTTAATGTAGATGGAATGCAATGGACAGAAGTATCAGTAATGGTAAAATCTATTGCTGTTGCCACGTCCACTCCGGCACTCCCTGCTGTGGCGGAGGGGACGCAGTCCAGACACCCTGATTTTGTGTCATCGCACGGGGTGGTGTTGCGCTCACCACCAAGTTTCCCAACAGGGTTCCATCTTTCTTAAAACTAGAATGACATGCTGCTGCTGTGTGACCATGTCTGTCACATCTAGCACAAACGCTTGAGCTGCTGCCCTGGGGCGGGCGACATTTCTTTGCAGTGCATTGTTTTTTAACATGTCCCAGCTGTCCACAATTATGACATTTTACACCCTTCATGCCCCCTCGATCATCCTGACCTTGTTGTAGAAGAGGTCTGACAGCAGCGGCAAAGGCATGTGCCATATATTCCGCCTTTTCCTCTGTTGTGCCCACCTTAGAGCATGCATCCATCATTTCTTGTAATCCAGCAGATTTTGGCAAAGCCTGTAAAATACGCTTACAAATCGGGTTAGCATTTTCCATAGCTAAGGACATAAGCACAGACTCTTTAGCATTAGATGCCAAATCAATATTCTTTCCAATAGCATCTGTTAATCTATCGATAAATTGCATGTAAGGCTCAGTAGCTCCCTGTTTTACTGATGTATAAGAGGGATTAGGTTTTCCTGCCTCTGGCACAGCTTTTAAGGCAGCTAATGTCAATTGCTGTGCTTGCCATAAAACCTCAACCCTCATATGAGTCTGTACTGCATCAGGATGAAATTGGCCCCTCCCTAGTAACATGTCAGATGTGATACCATGTAAAGGGTCAGTGGGATTGCGAGCTAAGTTGTCATCAGCAGCTCTTGCAGCTAACTCTTCAAACCCACTCTTAAAGTGTAAGACCTGAGAGGGGGTTAATAAAATTGCAGCTATTCGATAACAATCACTAGGAGTTAACAGCATACTAGAAAATAAGGCAGTTAGCATCTGTTGAGTATATGAGGAAGACAACCCATATTGAGCAATTGCTCCTTTTAGTTCTTTCATAGCCTTCCAATCCATAGGAGTCCAGAGAGGTTGCCCTTGGGCATTCACAATAACTGGAAATGCAGAAGGGACATCAATCGGTAAAATAGTGCCATCTATAATTGCATCTTGAATAAGACCACGCCATCTCAGGGCACTGGGAGCAGCTTGCTGAGAGAGTGCCGGAGTTGGTGGTAGCGGCACCTGAAAAGGGTTAACTTCTGTGGATTGCTTGAGACCTTGCTCCTTATCTTTAGGCCCCAGCTCCTCCAGGCGGTCTCGTAAATCTTGTAGCTTTTGATCTAACAGCTTTGACCAGCGATGCCATTCCTGGCTATTTTGCGGCTCCGACGGGAGCGATGCAAGTGCTGGTGTCAAAGGCAAAGGGGGGTGTTGTAAAGTGGGAATTTTATTATCCTCCTCAAAAGGTTCTCTCTCCCCGTCCGTAGGGGGTGGTGGGCCGGGGGAGAGATATTGTCTGCCTCTGGGGCAGTAGCATCACGAAAAGGATTAACCATAGGTGGTCGTGGTCGCGTACCCTCCCTCTCCCAAGCCCCCTCATCGCGTGTTGCGGGGTAGGAGGGGGGCACTGGGTCCTCAAACATCCATACTTTCTGACGCACGGGCTTTCGAGCTGGAGCCGCCTCGCCCGAAACCAACACTCCGGCTGCTACCGGTGCACCAGCAGCAGCCGACTGTTGCTCAGGCGAGTCTGAAAACATCGGAAAGGCAGACATGGCTACTTCCTTCTCAACTTTCATAGCAGTTAATGTCTCTTTTAACAGTCACCACAGTGTGGCAAGGGGCCTTGCCTCCTTTGACCCTTGGGAATTATAGTCCCACAAACACAACAAACACAACACACACAAACACAAACCAACAAAAAACAAACAAAAACAAACAAAAAAACCCAAATACAACAAACACAAACAAACACAAAAACAACTTTCTCCCAAGTCTCCATCTTAAAAGCTTCACCAACCTCCACAATTAGCTTTTTCTTTTTACACCAGAGTAAAAGCCTCTTCAGAGTTTCATCATCATACTTTATCCCTCTCTCAGAAAGGATATGTTGGAAGGGCTTCAGCATTACTTCATCTTCTTTACTTAACTGGTTTCCCATCCTTAAGCTCCCTTCCAACCGTCAGACTGCTTACCTTATTTGCACTGCACAGTGTCTTCCGGGCTCACAAGGCTCCGATCCGAGGATTCCCTCCTCCGAGGCTTCTGCCTCCCGATCTTGGTCCGGCCAGATCGATTCCAGCCGATTTCTTCACGGCCCAGCGATTCACACCCTCTTCCGTTTCAATGTGAACTTATAGAGGGTCCCTGTTCGGGCGCCATTTGCCGCGGAACAGACTCAGTCAGAGATCAATGTGATCAGACAAAAAGCCATTTATTAGAAAGCATTAACTCCTTATATACTATTGCTTACACACACCTACAGCAATTTGGCATATCATGATTGGATACTTGTCTTGAAGACCCTTAGTGACTAACATATAATTGGTTAAGCACAGGTGTGAGAACTTGACCTCGAAAGCTTGCCAACAGTCCACAGTTCTCATCACTCAGTGAATTACAGCTTCTTCTTATCTTGCTTGCTTAAGCTTCCTCAGGCCTCCCACGGCCTTGCTGTATCCCTCGGAGTTATTCAGAGATCATGTACCAAATATCCATTCTCCTGTGAGAACACTGTCTCCACAAGAACTATATATATATACTGAATACACTGTGACAAAAAGGATACTTTGTTATGCCTCTCACTCATGAGAGGGAATCAACTCTTAGCTAGGTTCTCACCCAGTACAATCACCTGTGTTTATTGGGGTTTTATCCCCTTTCCTTTTTAGTTTTATATTATCTTTCCTTGTTATTTCCCTTAGCAGCACTTGTCATGGTTTAAGCCCAGCCAGTAACTTGGAACCATGCAGCCTCTTGCTCACTACCCCCTTCTTTCTCCCCCCACTCCCAGAGGGATGGGGAGGAAAATTGAAGGAATGTAACTCCCATGGGTTGAAAAAAGAACCTAAGTTATAATACAAAACCACTACTGCTACCACCAATAAGAATAATGATAAAGGGAAGAGAATACAATTTTTCACCACCCACCAACTGATATCCAGCCTGACCCAAGCAGCATTCTCCACCTTCTGGGTAACTCCCCCCAGTTTATATACTGGGCATGAAATGCTGTGGTATGGAATACCCCTTTGGCTAATTTAAGTCAGGTGTCATCTCTGCTTCCTCCCAGCTTCCTGTGCCCCTCCTCACTGGCAGAGCATGAGACTGAAAAAGTCCTTGATCAGAGTAAACATTACTTAGCAACAACTAAAAACATTGGTGTGTTATCAGACTAAAGTTAAAAACACAGCACTGCATCAGGTACTAAGAAAAAGTGACTGCTACTGCTGAACCCAGGACAGTAATAGTTTTATATTATTGTAGCAGGATTGATACGTAAAATGGATATTTGTCTCAACCATTTTGTCCTAACAAAGAAATTGATTCGTCATTAGTCAAAGTAATTATGATTTAGAACCACCATCTTTCTCTCAAATGGTATTTCTGAATGCATGAGGCAAACTGATGGGAAAATGGTATATAGGAGTACAATGGCAAAAGCATTAGTATCAAAATTAACTATCTCAAATTTCTTGTGGGGATGCTGAGGCAATACAATAGACCAGAACAACTGCTGTGATGATGTAAAGAATCTTATTTTTGGTTTACAAGTCATCTGATAAGAGCATCCACATTAGAAATTGTATTATTGCAACTGTTCTTGTTGTGAAATACGAATTCACTTCTCTAAACAAGATAACAACGTTTTATTAAGAGACAAAGTGAATAAAGCAAAAGCAAACAGCGCTGGGCGCGTGACCGTAGCCAGAGGCGCACATGATTAGTGCTTGTTACAGGTTTATATACTTTCACAATTCCATTAGTCACAGACATATTCATAATCCCTGCATGTAGGCAGGGAACATTATCATTAAGTCCAGTAATTTAGTATCATAAGTCTCCTCCTCTCGGTGTCTGCACACTGCTCTTCAATAATTGTGGGCAGGGGTCTTGAGGATGAAGTAAGCAGTTTTCCTCATGTGAGTAGGGGTCTTCAAGATGAAGTAAGCAGTCTTCCTCACAGTGTACTTTCCACCTTTGGCACAGTTGGATGCTCCAGTAATCACACAACTTGCTAAAACCAGCCATATCTGTAATTATTCTAATAACTAACAAAGATTTAATGACCTTCCTGCAAAATTTATAGCAGGACGGGCAGACAAGGAGTATCCCAAGCTAGCAGATGGTTGGGAGGCTCTGTCTCTAAACTAACTGATAAGTACAAGGATGGTGTAAAACAACTCCTTCATGTTTAGTGGGGTCACTAAATCTTGTTATCTCACCACAGACAACACAAACATTGTTCTTTAAAACTAAAGACACTTTAGAGGACCAGTGTGAAACAATTAACTCACCTTTAGTGGGGCCACTAAATTCCACAGGCTAACAACATAAACATTGTTCTGTCTACAACCTAATTTAAGCTAAAAAGTACTTTAACTCTATATTTTACAGGCATCAGCTTTTCTTCTATCAAGCATGCACCCCCCCTTTCTTCTTTTTACCTTTACAGATTCTTCTACTCCGTTTTGCTCATCTTGTGTCTTTATCAAGCTTTGTTTTTGTTACTATAACCTTGTATAGTTATATCCACATAACCGCATCTATGATAATTGCGAAAGCCAATACATTTATGTGTTTAATCACATTGTCTAGGTGAAATTAGCACTGAACATACTCTGTGTGCTTTTAAGGATTTCAAACAGCTCCAACAGCCCATGCAGTTACCTCCTTTGAAGGAGCTTGTTTCAGGCACTTGAGCCCCTACAGTTGACTACATGCATGCTTTCAGTTCTTCCTAAGCGTGAAGAAAATTATCCTTGCTGCAACCATCCTCACAAGGCATGAAGTGAAGGCAAAGAGCATAATTATGGCAGTTTCTCTACCAAAAGATTATATGACTGCGTGACATTTCAATCTCTAACGTGCAAACTCACACCCCTCTCTCTCCTCCAGGGCGGCAGGTCTCTTCCAAGCCTCAAACCGCCCTGCCAGAAGTTCCTACAAACGCCAATAACGTCACTCTCACACACACCACCCATCCGCGTCGCTGGGGCATTTGCCCAGACACAGTCACTTCCCACAGCGACCAAGGCGCAGCCGACTGTACTGTCGCTGACGTCCATCAGCTCTTTTCCTGCCATAGTCACTCCTTAGAAAAGCTACGGATCTAATCGTGCTGCGAAGAAGGGGGAGAGGAAAAGTAGGAAGAAGAGGAAGCTGGCTTTTCCCAGTATGCTTCGCGTGTGGTAGAAGTTGGTGCGCTTGCGTGCTATGTGGCTGGTTTTCAGCTCTACGCAAGATGGCGACGGGTTCCTCGGATCCCCTGGAAGAGATGCTGCTCTTCACTGAGGAGGTGGATGAGAAGGTGGTCAGTGATCTGGTGGGCTCTTTAGAATCGCAGCTGACCGGCGGAAAAAATTCTGTCGAGGTGCTCCAGCTCAGGACTTTTGCCCCGTCCCAACAGCAGCAGCACCAGGGGAGCCTAGTAGAGGGCAGCAGCCCCGTTCGGCAGCAGCAAGGGCATCCCGTGTCTCCTTCTACTCCCCGGGCACAGGAGGCGGCGGTGAGGTGCCCTGGAGTCGCGGAGAGCCGAGCTCCTGTTCAGGGGCAGCTCCCGTTCCCCCCGGCAGTGGCGGTGGCAGGGAGGGGAGTGAGTGTAAACAGTAGTAGTGTGCAGCAATCACATGGAGCGGCTCTCAGCGGCGGCGACAACCCCGGCGCGCTCGCCGCCCTTGCACCGCCCCAGCCCGTTGCTCCCCCGCCTGCCGGCGTCCCTGCCCAGTCTTTGAACAACCACGTAACTGCCAGCGCTGCTGCCCGGGGCGCGAGGAGCCCCAGCGGCAGTCTGCCCGCCGCCGACAGCGCGGTGCTGCAGCGCAATAAGGCCGCAGAGGGTAGCGGGACCTCGGAGGGAGCGGCGGAGAGTGTTTCTACCGCCGCCACCACCACGTCACTCCCTGGCAAGGCGGCGCCCAACGGGGAGGGCGCCTGGGGCCAGCAGGCGGCAGTCCTATTAGCCAGCAGCCACGGCAGAACCGATGCCGCTACGGCACAGACCAAGTCCGCGCACGGCCCGCTCCCCGCAGTAAACGCACTCGGTACTTCCCTTAGCCCCGCGCCTGTCACCCCACCGGGGCAGGGCTCGACTGCCAACTGCACTCCGCCGGGCCCCGCCGCGCCCAAGCTAGCGGTTAGCGCTGCCAAGGCGGGCGCTGTCCCTTCAGCCGCCCCCCAGGCCCTATCACCCCGTCTGGCGCTGGGCGCTGCCTCCAGGATCATGGCCCCGCAGCTGATCGTGAGGCCGTCACAGCAGACCACCATCCAGCTGCCCCCCGGTTTCACCATCTCGCCCGGTAAGTGAATCGCATCGGGACTCGGGGTAACCTTTTCTCTTTCTCTTTTTCTTTTTTTTTTTTTTTTCCTTTGGCTGAGGTTGATTTTACGTTTTTATCGCCCAAAGTTGTTTGCTCGACGCGATGGAAAAAAAAAGAAGAGGCACGTGTTTGAGTCACGATGTGTGACAAACAGGTTGCCGTTAATGAGGGTGTAATTGGTACGGGAGGGGCGGTTGCTAATGCAATGTAATTGCGACTGTTGTGGGGCCAGTTATTTGTTCTGTCCTGGAGTGAGAGCAGTAGCCACGGTAAGTTATTTTGGAACAGTGTAGTGAGCAGTCGTGATCCAGATAAAAAGTTGGGGTGTGAGTGAAGAATAACTTTATATGTGCCTTGAAGGATTCTATTTACTGCTTGACTTCTGATAGACTTGAAAAAATTTTTCTTTTTCAAGGGGCATCTTTTGCTATGAATCAGGTGGCAAGATACGGTCTGACGTGTATAATCTAAAACTTTTAATTTTTGAGATTTCTAACTTTACTGAAGCAAGTTAAAGGCTGCTATAAAGCTACAGTCTGGGCAAAGAGATTCAGAGCAGCCCTGTGGAGAAGGACTTGGGGGTGTTGGACGATGAGAAAATGACCATGAGCCAGCAGTGTGCACTCACAGCCCAGAAAGCCAACTGTATCCTGGGCTGCATCCAAAGGAGCATGACCAGCAGGTCAAAGGAGGTGATCCTGCCCCTCTACTCTGCTCTCGTGAGACCTCACCTGGAGTATTGTCTACAATTCTGGTGTCCTCAACATAAGAAGGACATGGAACTGTTGGAACAAGTCCAGAGGAGGCCACGAGGATGATCAGGGGACTGGAGCACCTCCCATATGAAGACCGGCTGAGAAAGTTGGGGCTGTTCAGCCTGGAGAAGAGAAGGCTGCGTGGAGACCTCAGAGCAGCCTTCCAGTATTTGAACGGGGGCTATAGGGATGCTGGGCATGGACTGTTCGTTAGGGACTGTAGTGGTAGGACAAGGGATAAGGGGTTAAAACTTAAACAGGGGAGGTTTAGATTGGATATAAGGAAGAAATTCTTGACTGAGGGTGGTGAGGTACTGGAATGGGTTGCCCAGGGAGGTTGTGAATGCTCCATCCCTGGCAGTGTTCAAGGCCAGGTTGCACAGAGCCTTGGGTGGCATGGTTTAGTGTGAGGTGTCCCTGCCCATGGCAGGGGGTTTGGAACTAGATGATCTGAAGGTTCTTTCCAACCCTAGCTATTCTATGATTCTAAGTGTTATTGTGTCATTCTCTGCTGCATCTGGACAATCTTCACATCACCAATTATATTCTTATATTTATATTGTATTGTTATATTTTTTTCCAATTCTGAAGTAATGGTTGGATCCTGTTTATTCTTATCTTAATTTCTTAACTTTCATTACTAAAAATCTAAGTTCAGAAAGGCTGTTAACTAACCAAAACAGCATCCCTTCATCCTGGTAATTCCTAATTGTGTATTATTTTAGCTGAAATTCTGAAGGGTTCTGTGGTCCCCTACTTAAATTTTCATGTTGCTAAAAGCTGGTAAGTTTGTGCCTTCTTGATTTAGGAGATGATTTAACATTTGAACTGGTTTTGGTATAGTTTTGCTATTAATATGAATAGCATGATAATATGTGGAACCATTGATGTGGTCTGAAACAACTTCTTCCATCATTTTCTTAAAATATTTCTTAAAATATTTGATATTTATTAGTGAAGTTTCAAGGCCAGGTTGGATGAAGCCTTGGGTGATATGGTTTAGTGTGAGGTGTCCCTGCCCATGGCAGGGGGGTTGGAACTATATGATCTTAAGGTCCTTTCCAACCCTAACTATTCTATGATTCTATGATTCTAAAAATGTGATGGTGTAGAAGCTAACTTCTAAGCAAAGGCTCAGTAGTTGTATATTTGGCCATAGTTTGGGAAGTCCTGCTCCAGATTCTAATGCTCCAAACATAAAAAGCTTAGGGGTTTCAGACAGATAAGAGGTTGCTGTTCAGCCTACATTAATGACTTTGATTTCCAATTGTTAATCTGTTTGATAGTTATCATAATTGCATATGATAATGTGTATAATAACTTTGCATGCAGTTGTGGAAGTTTCTTGTGTTGATACTTTGTTCTGCTACTTAATTTTCAAACAAAAGAGGCCTTTAAAGCAATCTGGTCCAAGATTTAAATGTTATGGAAATAATACTGTTATAATGGAATCAAATCCAAATTTTAACTTTTAAGTCAGCTTGAAATCCATTGTATTTTCATAAACAGTAAGATAGTATGTTCTGAAGTGAAGTTATTCAGGAAATGCAGTGTTGTTGAGTTTTCACTCTGTTGTGGTTTAAAACCCCACCTCAGTCTCCCGCAGTACCACACACCTCTTTTCCCCCCCACCTCCCCACTCCCGGAGGTATGGGGAGGAGAATTGGAGGAATATAACTCCCACGGGTTGAGATAAAAACCAATCTAGCAATTAAGGTATAACACAAATCACTACTGCCACCACTAATAAAAACAACGATAGAGGAAATAAACAAGGAGAGAGAATACGATACCACCCGCTGAAACGAGCCCAACCCGGAAAAGAGCTTCCAGCCAACTTCCAGTTACCTCCCCGAGCATGACGTGCTGTGGTATGGAATACCTCCCCGGCTAGCCCAGGCCAGGCACCTTATCTCTCCTTTCTCCTGGCTTCCCCTCCTCCCTGGCAGAGCATGAGCTCAGAAAAGGCCTTGGACAAAACCAAATATTTGAGCAGTAACTCAAAACATACTTGCTATCAGCAACCGTTCTCAGCCCAAAAGTCAAAACACAGACTGCACCAGCTACCAAGAAGGAGAAAAATGACTGCTACTGCTGAACCCAGGACATTCTTAAAATTGGTGGATCATTTATAATTAATTATGGCACTCCCACAATGTAAACTTCTTTCTAAAGCAGAAATGTAGAATCGCCTTTTGAGAATAAGTTATTTTAGCATATAATAAGCATAAGTTGTGTGTCTTGTCTTTATGTGGTTAACAGGAAAAAATAATCTCATAATTTAACTGGGTTCTAATTTGTGCATATTGCTCAGTAAAAGAAATTTCAAGTCCTCCAAACTAAATTAAAACATAGCATTAATACATGAACATTTATGCATCTATATGTCTGCAACTTTTATTGAAACTGTGGCATGTGCTGCAATTAATTTGTCATTTCCATTAATTTTTTTTATTCAGAATTGATTTTAGAAAATTGGAAGATAAATTAACACACTTGTGAATCTGTGTAATGAAAATAGAACATGTAGTTTTTAATGTGGGGTAGGCATTATCCTATGAGGGTTTCTACATAAGGTTCACAATGTAATCAGAGGAGGGATATGTGTTTGGCCAGTTGTCAGTGTACTGGTATTTTTGTGTCTGGATTGTTTAGGAATGGCATATACCAAGTATATAATCTGCTTACAGAATTATCTGCAAATATAAAAGATGAGGTTTGATGCTTAAATGGCTAATGAACCTTAAAAGTTATATTTTAAAAGATGTTTTATGGGTTTCTTTCAACTTTTCTTTTAAAAATTGCTCTCTGGTCTTAGAGAGTTATGAACATGGCTTTTGGATGTGATCCTTCCTGTAGCACTCTATGCCTTTAACCTTAAAGCTTGATTTCCAAAATTCTTTTGTCTGTAGTGGCAGAAATTTGCCTCCTGTTTGTTTTTAGTAGGGAGGGTTGCCTGGGAGCACCGAAGACTGTGAGTGACGGCTTTTATTGGTGCTGCAGTTTACTCATGTGTTCATCCTATGATTTGTATTTGTATTTCTATGTTAGCATCTGAAAGACTTTCTTGGTATAGGCTACATCTGATTTTTTTTCTTGTTATGATAGTATCAGATTTCTTTATCCTGGTGGTATGTTGTAAGCCATGTCCTTTTACTGAGGTGTGGTGGTGGTTGTTTTTTTTGTGGGGTGTTTTGTGGTTGTTGTTGTTTGTTTGGTTTGGTTTTTTGGTTGTTCTTTTTTGTTTTACTTTGCATTGTTAATTAGAAGTGGATGTATACTTTTACCATTTTTCTCTTGAAAGCTGAAAAAATATATATGAAGCATTTTGCACATAGAGATAAGTTGCAGAAACAGTGTCTACTGACTGTTACCAGCAGAATAAAAGTGACTTCTTAGACTCTTATATTTTTTGTTCTCCTGTAGTTGCAGGCAAGATGTTTTCCTGTTTATAGACCTGTTGTACCATATCTAGGCTAAATTATTAAAGTGTATTCTGGAACTAACTTGGAAATTCTTTTAAATAATCTGTCTGGGGAATTGTTCCTTAATAAGGAAGCACTTTATATGCTTTGCAGTGATCTTGAGTAAGTGTGAAGCTCCAGGTAATCTAGGGACCAAGTTAGCTATTGTCTCCCCTTTTTCTGGAAAGCTTAAGACAAAACTTGATGGCACTGGCTGTGTTGCGTAGAAGGCCTCTATTTGTGGAATGTGTTACCAGAAAATAATCTGAAAAAAATATCATTTACTTCCAGAAAGTGTTAGAAAACACTTCCCAAGTACACTGCTAATTTTAAAGCAATTTCTTTGGTGTTTTCCTAAAATACCTGTACTTGTATCATTTTGTGCTGAGAAGTGGCAGTGTTGGTTCTCTGAGTTTGGTGATATTTTTTTTCTTGATGTCTAAATCACAGGTAGTGCCTCCCAATATGTTGATGATGGGTACTAAATAAATTAATCTGTTAATGCTCAATGACTAACTAGATCTCAAATATTGTATGCTCAGAAATGTGGCTGGCCTGATGTTTGTGTGTACACTTCCTCTAAAGCTGTTGTGTCACTGTCCCTGGTATGTTCATACTGAATTTTATTCTTGACTACTGGATTATCGCTGTAGTTTACTTTTAATGAATATTTCTTTTTCATTTTATTCTGCTGACCCTGACTAGATTGCTGAAAGTATGCCTATACACTCAAGTGACCTTTTTTTAGTCACTGTTATCCATAAACTACAGTTATTTGAATTCCAAACTAATTTGTTATTTTGTCTGCTGGTGGGGGCTACTTTTCTTCCTTGAAATAACATCTCATGCTGCACCAGAATAAAAAAAGAATATACAGTATAAATAAAAATGTACAGTGCTATATATAAGCTTTACTTTATATTCTGTAGTTATAGTTCTTTATATATAATTCTTTATAGTTATTGTTATTTTGTTCTCATTAGATATGGTCTTGGTGCGCATGGATGTTGGACAGCTTGTAATGATGCCTCAGCAGGCTCTAGCACAGGCTCAAATGCAGGCTCAACTACACATGCAGGGACAGGGTCCTGTCAGCATGTCTCAGAGACTTTCTGTGCCCACAACTGGCCCTATTTTTCGCCTATCAACAACTCAGGTATGTCTGGCTTAATTTCACTTTACTATTGTGCATTGCGTTTTCCTTCATCTTACATATTGTTAGTTCATGTGTGTTTGCAAATGTGCTTTCCTCGCCTTTTTTTTGTTGTGAAAACACTAAATACTTATTCAAATACAGTTTTTTTTTTCTGAGGCCTAAGATTTTTTTTCATATTTCAGAACATAAAAAAAAAATATACTTTATAGAGTCTCTCAAGACCTTGTTCAGACTATGAGATCGTCGGAGGCTAGAAGGCTCAATCTTAGCCTGAACTTAATTTGAACTCTGGACCACTGGTTCAGTAAGTGCCCCTTGTTCCTCTGAATCAGAAGCACTGTGATCCCAACATGCTGAATGGATGCACGGGATAGCTAGATTCTAATAAAAATTAGAAAAGGCCAACCACATTCAATACAAGGATTTTCAAGAATTAACTTTTCAAATGCACTTTATTAAAAAAAAAAGAAAAAGGTTTGATTCCTTTGCTTCACCTCCAAGTATAATAGGTCTACACTTAGTTTTGTCTGTGTCATGACTACATTTCCTTTTTTATTTGGATTGACAGAATAGTGTACTTCCCTACCCCAAAATCTTCAGTGGAGTGTGCTTATTTCAAAACAGAAGTGATGTATATTCAAGGATAAAGGGGTATTGCTTTTTAGATTACTTGATAGGCTGCATTGGTTTAAAATTGCTTAGGGAGGCTGTTCAGCTTCAGTCCATTTGGGGTTAGAGGTGAACTATCTTACTAAAATGTAGAGGCAAACATCTTTGGATGTTAGTGCAGAGCAGCTGTGCCATAATAATAGGCAGAGTTTAAGGTAGTTTTGCCTACAATCTGTGTTTGCAGAAGTGGTAAATAATTCTGAATGGAAAGCGATGAAGAGATGCCTTTATATTTTTTAACTGCAGGTTGTGTAGGTTGCTTGAAATAACTTAAATGTGTGTTTCCTGATGTTTACCATTTGATTACTGTCATGGTTTAAGCCAAGCTGGTAACTCAGAACGACACAGCTGCTTGCTCACTCCCCTGCACCCCTTCCTTCCCCTGCTCCCAGAGGGATAGGGAGGAGAATCAAAAGAATGTAACTCCCACAGGTTGAGGTAAGAACAGTCCAGTAATTAAGGTATAACAAAAAACCACTACTGCTACCACCAATAATAATAATAAGGGAAGTAACAAGGGAAGAGAATACAAATGCTCACCACCCACCGACCGATACCCAGCCCAACCCAAGCAGTGACCTAGCCCTTCCGGGTAACTGCCCCAGTTTACCTACTGGGCATGACTTGCTGTGGTATGGAATACCCCTTTGGCTAGTTTGGGTCAGGTGTCCTGTTGCTGTTTCCTCCCGGCTTCCCCTCCTATCTGGCAGAGCATGAGACTCAGAAAGTCCTTGGTCAGAGTAGACATTACTGAGAAACAACTAAAAACATTGGTGTTATCAGTGTTGTTCCCAGGCTGAAAGTCAAAAGCATAGCACTGCACCAGCTACTAAGGATTGCGGCGAACAGGGCGGGCAAACAGAGCGTGTTGAGGCAGTTTGTGCGGCAGTTTGCGTGGGCAGGTGAGCGGGCTAACCGCCTCATCAAGAGGACTCATCTGGAGCGCAGGAGGAGGAAGGAGTGCTTGTTTGTGTGGAGAGACAGAGACAAATTGATTGACCAGATAGCTCATGGTCACCACACGATCAAAAGCTGCAGTGAGGAATAATGTGGGTATCCAGACTGAACCTTCCTGCAGACATGTGGCTGTGCAGATCTCTGGCTGCAGTGAATGCCTGAGCCTGGCAGTTGTATTGGAGGGAGCCAGTGACACTGCTTGTGTTCGCTGTGAGCAAATAAATGATCTGCTCAGGCAGGTGGTTGAACTGAGGGAGGAGGTAGAAAGGTTGAGAGCCATCAGAGAATGTGAAAGTGAAATAGATTGGTGGAGCCACAGCCTAAGGCAGGGGCAGAGGGAAGTGTTTGAACAAGTGATGGATCCCCTTCCCTCCTACCACCAGACAGAAGGAGAGAACTTAAGGGACAAGGATGTATGGAGGGAGGTCCCTCCTCGGAGAGGTAAGCGAAAACCCTCACAATCCCTTCCTCCTTCCCAGTTGCCCTTGAATAACAGGTATGAGATCTTGGAACTACAGGGCCAGGTAAATAGAGATGGAGAGGTACATCTATCTAGTGAGTCACCTAGGGCTTGTCACTCACCCCCATGCCTTAGAACTTCCTCAACCAAGAAGAAAAGAAGAGTAATTGTGGTGGGTGACTCCCTTCTGAGAGGAACTGAAGGGCCCATTTGTTGACCGGATCCATCCCACAGGGAAGTCTGCTGCCTACCTGGGGCTCAGATTAGAGATGTTAAAAAGAAACTCTCTGATCTGGTGCAGCCCTCTGACTACTATCCGCTGCTGGTTTTTCAGGTCGGCAGTGATGAACTTATTACAAGGAGGGCAAGGGCAATGAAGAGAGACTTCAGGGCCCTGGGATGGCTGGTTAAAGGGTCTGGAGCGCAAGTGGTGTTTGCCTCCATACCTGTTACAAGCAAGGGTGAAGAGATAAATAGTAAGAGTCTGCAGATTGATGTATGGCTACGTGACTGGTGCCAAAGGCAGGGTTTTGGGTTTTTCAGTCATGGGCTGCTGTATGAGACACCTGGTTTGCTGGTGGCAGGTGGGATACACCAGTCCCAGAGAGGGAAAAGGGTTTTGGGGCAGGATTTAGCAGGGCTTATTGACAGGGCTTAAAACTAGATCTGAAGGGGGGAGGGGATTTAACTGGGCCTGTTAGAGACAAGCCCAAGAGAAACATGCTACAGCTTGAAGGATGGCGGACTAGGGAGGACTATCAATCTACTGTTTCATTTGTGGGAAAGGAGAGTTGTTTAGACCCTCTCCTGCAGAGGAAAAAGGGTACTAGGGCAAGAGTTAGCAGAGCTCACTCACAGAGCTTCAGGTTAGATTCAGAGTGTGAGGGGGTTGTAGCTGAACTAGTGGGGCATTGTTCTAGTATTAATGAAGACCAGAAGGCCTCCCGCCTCCTGAGAGTGCCATCATTGTGTTCTGCTCGCTCCCTGAAATGCCTGTACACCAATGCACGCAGCATGGGGAATAAACAGGAGTTAGAAGTGTGTGTGCGGTCCAAAGGTTATGATCTGGTGGCAATTACAGAGACATGGTGGGACAGCTCACATGACTGGAATGTGGTCATGGATGGCTATGTGCTTTTTAGGAATGATAGGTCAGCAAAGTGAGGTGGTGGAGTTGCTCTTTATGTGAGAGAGCGACTAGAATGTATTGAGTTCTGTCCAGGGGCAGATGAGGAGCAAGTGGAAAGCCTGTGGGTACAAAATAAGGGGCAGACTCGTATGGGTGATACAGCTGTGAGGGTCTATTAAAGACCTCCTGATCAGGATGAAGGAGTTGATGAGGCTTTCTCCAGGCAACTAGAAGCAGCCTCACAACTACATACCTTGGTCCTCATGGGGGATTTTAACTACCCCGATATTTGCTGTGAGACTCACACAGCCAGTCATTCACAGTCCAGGAGGTTCCTCCAGTGCATTGATGATAACTTCTTAATGCAAATGGTGGACAAACCAACTAGGAGAGGAGCGCTGCTAAATTTAGTACTCGCCAACAAGGAGGGTTTGGTTGAAGTGGTGATGGTCAATGGCAGCCTTGGCTGCAGTGACCATGAGATGGTGGAGTTTAGGATCCTGAGTGGGAGGAACAGAATACCTAGCAAGGCCACAGTTCTGGATTTCCGAAGGGCCAACTTTGGCCTCTTCAATCAACTGCTAAGGGAAGTCTCATGGGAAAGGGTACTAGGTGGTAAAGGGGCTCAAGATAGTTGGTCAGCATTCAAGGACCACTTCTTCCAAGCTCAGGATCAGAGTGTCACAATGGGCAAGAAATCAAGTAAGAGATCTAGGAGACCGGCATGGTTAAACAAGGAACTCCTGGGCAAATTCATGTGGAAAAAGAGAATCTATGGATTATGGAAGGAGGGGTTGGCCACCTGGGAGGAATATAGAACAGTTGTTAGAGGATGTAGGGAGGCAATCAGGACAGCTAAGGCCTCCTTGGAACTTAATCTTGCAAGTCGGATTAAGGACAATAGAAAGGGCTTCTTCAAATACATAGCAAATAAAACTAACACAAGAGGCAATATAGGCCCACTGCTGAACAACGTGGGTGCCCTGGATGCAGCGGATATAAGGAAGGCAGAGGTGCTGAATGCTTTCTTTGCCTCTGTCTTTACTCCTGCAGACTCTCCCCAGGGGCCCCAGATTCCTGTAGCCCCAGAAGGAGTCAGGACAAAGGAGGAGTTTGCTTTGGTAGATGAGGATTGTGTTAGGGAACAGTTAAGCAGTCTGGACATCTATAAATCAATGGGTTCGGATGGAATAGACCCACGGGTGCTGAGGGAGCTGGCAGAGGTCATTGCTAGGCCACTCTCCATCATCTTTGGTAAGTCCTGGGAAATGGGAGAGGTGCCTGAGGATTGGAGGATGGCAAATGTCACGCCACTCTATAAGAAGGGCAAGAAGGAGGACCCGGGTAATTATAAACCTGTCAGCCTTACCTCCATCCCTGGAAAAGTGACGGAACAACTTATTCTTGATGCCATCTCTAGACAGATCAAGGATGAGGGGGTCATTAAGAGCAGCCAACATGGTTTTACCAGGGGGAAGACATGTCTGACGAAGCTTATAGTCTTCTACAAGGAAGTGACTAGGTGGAGGGATGATGGTAGAGTGGTAGATGTGGTTTTTCTTGATTTCAGTAAGGCATTTGATACTGTCTCCCACAGCATTCTCATAGACAAGCTAAGGAAGTGTGGGCTTGACTATCAGGTAGTGAGGTAGATCAAGAACTGGTTGAAAGGAAGACGGTAGAGAGTTGTGGTCAATGGGGCAGAATCTAGCTGGAGGTCTGTGACTAGTGGAGTCCCTCAGGGGTCGGTGCTGGGACCAGTGCTGTTTAATATTTTCATCAACGACCTGGATGAGGGAACCGAGTGTACCCTCAGCAAGTTCTCTGATGACACTAAATTGGGAGGAGTGGCTGACACACCAGAAGGCTGTGTTGCCATTCAGCGAGACCTGGACAGGCTGGAGAGTTGGGCAGGGAGAAACTTGATGAAATTCAACAAGAGCAAGTGTAGAGTCTTGCATCTGGGGAAGAACAACCCCATGTACCAGTACAGGTTGGGGGTTGACCTGCTGGAAAGGAGTGAAGGGGAAAGGGACCTGGGGATCCTGGTGGATAGGAGGATGACCATGAGCCAGCAATGTACCCTTGTGGCCAAGAAGGCAAATGGCATCCTAGGGTGCATTAGAAAGGGGGTGGTTAGTAGGGCAAGAGAGGTTCTCCTCCCCCTCTACTCTGCCTTGGTGTGGCCACATCTGGAATATTGCGTCCCCTTCTGGGCCCCCCAGTTCAAGAAGGACAGGGAATTGCTTGAAAGAGTCCAGCGCAGAGCCACAAAGATGATTAAAGGAGTGGAACACCTCCCTTATGAGGAGAGGCTGAGGGAGCTGGGTCTCTTTAGCTTGGAGGAGACTGAAGGGTGACCTCATCAATGTTTACAAATATGTAAAGGGTGGGTGTCAGGATGATGGAGCTAGGCTTTTTTCAGTGATATCCAGTGGTAGGACAAGGGGCAATGGGTGTAAACTGGAGCATAGTAGGTTCCATGTTAACATCAGGAAGAACTTCTTCACTGTAAGAGTGACTGGAACAGGTTGCCCAGGGAGGTTGTGGAGTCTCCTACGTTGGAGATATTCAAGGCCCGCCTGGACAAGTTCCTGTGTGATGTACTCTAGGTTTCCCTGCTCTTGCAGGGGGGTTGGACTAGATGATCTTTCGAGGTCCCTTCCAACCTTTGGGATTCTGTGATTCTGTGAAAAATGACTGCTACTGCTGAACCCAGGGCGGTATCCATCCCTTATTCCATACTGTTCATGTCATGATCAGATCCTTTATTTTTCAATATACCATCACTCTTGTGTCATGTATATATATACACATATACCCATCCACGCACACAAAAGAGGGAGATAGCATTCCGTAGTGCATGTCCCAGTTCCTATAAAGCTGCTGAGTCTGTCCAGACCATGATGTCGGGCCTCACCTCTTGTAACAGTCTTTCAAAGCAGGAGTGATGGTGTGCAGTGTTGGACTGCTGCCTGCTGATGCCACTGTGGAACTTGTCTGGTCACTGCTGAGCTTGTCTGTTATCATCAGAGTATATTCTTTTTGTTGGGATGATGGAGGGAAGTCAGGACCAGTCACTCGTGACCTAAAGACATCTAGTTGGTGGGCTATTGTCGTGGTTTAAAACCAAACCACAGTCTCGTGCACTCATTCCCTCCCCTTTCTCCCCCTACTCCCAGAGAGTTAGGAAGGAGAATCCAAAGAATGTAGCCCCCACGGGTTGAGATAAGAACAGTTTAATAACTAAGGTATAACACAAATCACTACTACTACTACTACTACAAATAATAATGAAAAAGCAAATAACAAGTGAAGAGATTGCAACACCTCACCAGCCGCCGACCCATAGCTCACCCCACCCAGCCCGACCAAGCACCGACCGATACCTCCTCCATCCCCCCAGAGCTCCAGCCCTTCTGGGTCTCTCCCAATTACATCCCGGGTATGACATGCTATGGTATGGAATACCTCTTTGGCTTGCCTGGGTCAGGTGTCCTGCCTCTCCTTCCTCCTAGCTTCCCCTCCTTCCTGGCAGAGCATGAGCTCAGAAAAATCCTTGGACGAACCAAACATTTGAACAGTAACTCAAAACATACTTGCTATCAGCAACCGTTCTCGGCCCGAAAGTCAAAACACAGCACTGCACCAGCTACCAAGAAGGTGAAAAAATGACTGCTACTGCTGAACCCAGGGCAGCTATAGAAGTGCTACATGGCAGGCAACAGCATATAACTGAGTTCATTGGCTGTTTTCTTCTAAAATCAAATCCCCTTGAAGTACACATCAGACTTCCCAATCTTCCTGCATTACCCACCATGTATATCCAGGTCCCTAATGAAAAGCAATCCCACGAGTGGGTTTGCCTTTACCTGAAGCAGGAATAACCCAGACTGTCTTCCCCAGCAAATTCTTTATGTGTATCACAGGAAATTTATCCCCTTCTACAGTATGTAAAAGTTCTGACTGGGCTGGGCCAGCCCTGTTGGCAGATCCTCTGGAGTTGACCAATCAGGAGGCTTTTGGTAAATGTGTACCCCAGTATTTGAAAGTCCCACCACACTCTCCATGTAATTTGTAACAGCCCATTGTACCATTTAATTTTCCCAGAGGCTGGTGCATGGTAGGGGATGTGACATACCCACTCAATGCCATGTTCTTTGGCCCAAGTGTCTATAAGTTTGTTCCAGAAATGAGTCCCATTTTCTGACTTACTTCTGTCTGTGGTGCCTTGTCTCCACAAAATCTGTTTCTCAAGGCCCAGGATAGTGTTCTGGGCAGTGGCGTGCGGCCTAGTTTACGTTTCCAACCATCTCGTAGTTGCTTCCACCATGGTAAGCACATGGTACTTGCTTTTGTGGGTTGGTGGGAGTGTGATATAATCAATCTGACAGGCCTCCCTGTGGCGTATCAAAGACGGACTCAAGTTCTGGTGAAATTTGGAGACCTTTATTGCTCCTCTCGCATCCCTTTTGTAGTGTACTAAGCAGTGATTTTCCACTCATCATACTTCCTTGTCATACTGATTCAGCAAAACCACTAAGGATTACAAAGACCATAAATATTTCCATCAGTTGGTCTGTTTTTGGGTTGCACATCCTCCTTTATCTTCCAAACCACCTGCTTTTTTTGCTAACGAATTGTAATACTTCATTGTTCTCTTTAGGGTTCCCAAAGCTTAAGCCCAAAATGGTTCACCTGGATCCATTTCATTAACTATTTCTGTCCTGTTACCCACACCTCCCCATATTTGTTCTTCAGCCATCGTCCTCCATACCAAAGAGGCTTTAACAGTTTAGCTTGCTTAATTGCAACACGTTTCACAGTTGTGAATAACCTGGGCAATAGTGTCCATTGTTAAATCCACCCCTCGATCATGAGCCCATCTGTATGTTGCATCTCTGCTCTGATGGCCTGAAGTGTCATGGGCCGACCGGGCCAAAAATAATTTGCCTTTATGTTGCCAATCTAAGTGCATCTGAGCCACGTCAGTCTTAACAGCTTGTTACACCTGTTGATTGTTCTGGTGTTCCTCAGTGGCCCGACTCTTAGGTATGTGGGCATCTACATGGCGGACCCTCACCACCAGCTTCTGCACCCGGGCAGCGATATCTTGCCGCAGTGCAGCAGCCCAGATGGGTTTCCCTGTGCGTTACCAGTTGCTCTGCTTCCATTGCTGCAACCACTCCCACAGGGCATTTGCTGCCATCCATGACTCGGTATAAAGTCCTGGCCACTTTTCTCATTCAGCAATGTCCAAGGCCAGCTGGATGGCTTTCACCTTGGCAAACTGACTCAATTCACCCTCTCCTTCAACATTTTCAGCAACTTGCCTTCGGGGACTCCATACAGCTGCCTTCCATCTCTGATGCTTTCCGACAATACGGCAGGACTCATCAGTAAACAAGGCATATTGCTTTTCCCTTTCTGACAGTTTATTATATGGTGGGGCCTCTTCAGCATGCATCACCTCCTCCTCTGGTGACATTCCAAAATCTTTGCCTTCTGGCCAGTCCATGATGACTTCTAGAATGCCTGGACGACTGGGATTTCCTAACTGAGCTCGTTGTGTAATTAGTGCAGCCCACATACTCCATGTAGCATCGGTTGCATGATGTGTAGAAGAGATGCTGCCTTTGAACAACCAGCCCAGCACAGGCCACTGGGGTGCCAGGAGGAGCTGTGCTTCAGTGCCAATCACTTCTGAAGCAGCTCGAACCCCTTCATAGGCTGCCAGGATCTCTTTTTTGTGGGAATTCTTAAAAGAGCCAAGGCCACATAGTGAGCTATCCCGATACCCTGAGCCTTTTTACTGTAATGTAAGAAGATATTTTGCAGGCATAAGCAAGGTCAATTGTCTTTTTCGGCCTCTGTAATTTTTTACTGAAAACGTGCAGAGAATGATCCCAGCCAAGGTTGTAGTTTCCCACTGTATTTTTAGAGTAAGGTATTTAATCGCAATTATAACAAGTTATAAACATTAGCTTTGTAAACGGTAGTAACCTCTAGACTAACCAATTAGAGCTCAGTATCCAAGGCTGTTACATAAGAGACCTAAGGGTTTAAGGGTATAAAAGGAGCACTGTATCTGAATAAACTTTGGCAATCACTTGATCGCATTGATCGTCTCTGCCTTGTCTGTGACTCCTACGTCAACACTTTTTCATTTGGGATATAGCTGGCCTCAGATCCTTTGTATCCCCAACTCTAAAAGCCGAGGGGTCAACCTTTATTCTTCCCTGCAGCTTTCTGCCAGAGCAGAGGCTCCAGGTAGGACCATTCTACCTGGCTGCAGTGTAGAGTACATTTTTTAAATCTCACCCTGTCTGGACTGGTCCAAGGGCTACTGCATGAACTATCTCATTTAATTTACTCCAATACTTGTTGCTCAGGGCCCCATTTGAAATCCTTCTTCTTCTGGGTGACATGATAGAGAGGGCTTACAATCAAGCTAATTTGGGATGTGCATTCTCCAGAACCCCACAACACCCAAGAATGCTTGTATTTCTTTCTCTTTAGATGGTGGAGACTTTGCTGTTATCTTGTTGATTACATCTATGGGAATCCTTTGATGCCTGTCTTGCCATTTTATTCCGAAAAATTGAATCTCCTGTGCAGGTCCCTTGACCTTACTCTGTTTTATTGCAAAACTATCTTTCAGCAGGATTTTGATTATTTTCCTCCCTTTCTCAAAAAGTTCTTCTGCTGTATCACTCCACACGATGCATTTGCAATGTCAGCTGTATCATACCACTTGGCTGCCTTTTATTCCAGTTCATGCTGAAGTTCCAGCACGTCCAGTACAGCAGCACTCAAGGGTGGTGTGAATTCATTCAGGCCACGAGAGTCTACTGTTAATCTCCGCTCTCTGTTAGACTTTCGTACTGGTTGTATGGGGCCAATAAAGCGTGAACGAGTCCTACTGATCACTCCTTGGCTCTTCAGTCTAGAGATCGGGTTATGGATGGGAATCAGGGAGTCTCAGTTGGTGCGATATTGCCGCCGTTGCACTGTTGTGGTTGTGATAGGCATTTGTTCTTCGACCTTCAGCAACCCCACAACAGAAGGATCTTCTGAGAGACCAAGCAAGGTGGAGAGCTGCTCAATTTCCTCAGTCTCCAAAGCAGCCCATTGGCACCCTTTTGGGTCTTTGAAGTATCCTCTCTTGAGGTAGTCTATGCTAAGGATGCATGGAGCCTCTGGACCAGTCACAATGGGGTGCTTTTGCATCTTCCTCCCAGTCAGGCTGATTTCAGCCTCTAGTACAGTCAACTCTTGGGATCCTCCTGTCACTCCAGAAATATAAATGGGTTCTACCCTTTTGACAGCTGGATGGCATCAGGGTACACTGTGCACTGGGATCTACTAGAGCCTTATACTTCTGTGGGACTGATGTGCCAGGCTATTTGATCCACACAGTCCAGTAAATCCAATTGTCCCTCTCTTCCACCTGGCTGGAGGTAGGGCTTTTCTAATAGTGATCACAAGATTGTTTTATTATTCATTGTTATCACAGGAGCTATAGTAAAATCAGCTCTTCCACTCCATCTGTGAAACTGCTTACCAGAGACTGAAGCCTCAGCTTTCATTGGATGATCATCCTTGACCTTTGCTTTCCTCTTCAATTCATGCACTCATTCCTCCAGATGTAGGTTTCTCTCATTTGTAGGTAGGATCGTCTCACAGTTATTTGAACTCCTGGGACATTTGTTCCACAGCTGAAATGATAGAAGGGGTGAGATTGTCTTCAAACTCTCAGAGCTGACGAATCACTTCATCCACTGTTGGTGGTGCTATGTCATGCCAGGTTATTGCTGCCAGTGAGTGGGCATATGATGACGCTTCATTCCCTGTGTATTTCCGCCATATATCGTGTACATTCGACTTCATCTGGATCTGCGGATGCATCCCTGGCATCCTGCCTGTGATAGATCATCTCTACAATGGCTCATTCTTTCAGAGCCTGGATGTCTTTCTCTAGCGAGGTCCATTTGGCTGAACAACTCTTAACATCATCCTTGTATGGAAACCTTTCTTTCACAGCTGCCAAGAGACGCCTCCAAAGGCTGAGAGACTGTTTCTCTTTTGCAACTGCTTTGTCAATTACCCCTTCCCTAACAAGTGATCCCAGCTGCTTGGCTTCCCTACCTTCTAGTTCGTGACCATCGTTCCCATTGTCCCAGCATCAGAGCAACCAGGTGATGATGTGCTCCCCTGGTTGACAGGTAAAATCTTTTTGCATATTCCGTAGCTCAGTTGAGGTCTGAGGTCGAGAAGTCATCTCCTCTTCCTCCTCTTCATGTGATTCACATTGTAATAACTCTTTTTCAGATGCTGTCCTGTATAGTAAGTGCATTGTTAATTCATCTTTCTTCACTGTGCGGGTTGCCCTTTGTTTCTCCTGTTTGCTTTTTCCCTTGTGTATAGGGACAAGCGATATTGGCAGGAATTGGTCCTCTGGTTTAGCTGCAGTGATTATGAATGTGGGTAGAGTGGCTGCAGTATCAGTTGTTGGGATTGGTGCAGGCTCTGTGCTTGGGGTTTGAGTAGCACCAGCAGCTGCACTGTCTCTTGCTTTCAGATTTTGGGTAGCTGCTGTACTTGTCACTGGGGTTGGTGTAGTTGCTGTACTTACAGTTTGAGTAGCTGTGTTGTCTGTTGCTTTGCCATCAGATCCACAGACTTTTTTTTTCCCTTTGAAAGTGCTGGATAATGTTGAACAGGGCTCTGTAAGCATAGACCAAGCCCCAGCACATTGCTATGATTTGTCCTTCTCTGTTTTGACCAGGATGACAATATACATTGTTTAAGTGTTTTGCTAGTTTTTCTGGATTTTGCACTTTTTCAGTGGTCAAGTTCCAAAGCACTGGAGGGGCCCAGTGGACTAGATACTTGCCTGGGTTCAGAAGTAACAGTCATTTTTTTTCTCCTTCTTGGTAGCTGGTGAAGTGTGGGATTTTGACTTTCGCCCTGGGAACGGTGCTGATAGTACGTATGTTTTTAGTTACTGCTCAAATGTTTACTCTGGCCAAGGACTTTCTGAGTCTCATGCTCTACCAGGGAGGAGTGAAGCTGGGAGAAAGCAGAGACAGAACACCTGACGAAAACTAGCCAAAGAGGTATTCCATACCATAGCACATCATGCCCAGGATGTAGCAGAGTTCCTGGAAGGGCTGGTGCTCTGGGGGGTTGGAGGAGGTATCGGTCAGTGCTTGGTCGGGTGGGGTGGGGTGAGTTATTGCTCGGTGGCTGGTGAGATGTTGTATTCTCTTCACTTCTTATTTCCTTTGTCATTGTTATAGGTAGTAGCAGTAGTGATTTGTGTTATACCTTAGTTATTAAACTGTTCTTATCTCAACCCGTGGGAGCTACATTCTTTTGATACTCCTCCCCAACTCTCTGGGAGTTGGGGGAGGAAGGGGGGGGGAGTGAGTGAATGAGCAGTGTGGCTGGTTTTAAACCACAATACCATACTATCCCACAAACCCTGCCACTCATAACTGTCCAGCCTCAGGGAAAATCTCTTGGCCCTCCTATATCATCGTCTAACCCTAGACAAGAGCCAAACCCGACTCTGCTTAACTTTGGAGATCAGACAGAATAGTCGTTGTCAAAATGCACTCTGCCTTTGTGCCAACATGGTGATCCCCATCACAATTAGCAGGCAGGTCTCAAAGGTATCCAATGGCCATTTAAAATCTTCAGAACTCTCAAATGCTGCTGTAAGCAGTCTGGTGAGGGGCCTTGGAAGGTAAGGGAATGTGTCCTTCATAGATTGACAACCTGAGAAGGGGAAAAAAGATGTGTAATTGCTAAACACTTCCATTATATACCTCCCAAAGTGTAGAGGGGATGACCACACTGGGAGTGCAAGCCAGACCAGTTTCATGATCAATGAGTCTCTTGTATTGCAAGTCATTATCATAAAGTACAGTGAAACAAGAACTTTAACCCATGCCCCTCAGCCAGTAAACACTAAATTAGTAAATACTGGCTGTAAGTATGGTACGACATGCTGAAACTCTGAGATCGAGAGCAGCAACTTTGAGAGCCAATAAATCAGTATTGTGATGAGTGACTATTAATCCAAAACAATGAATGCTTATCAGAAATACAATTAGACACACTCCAGTCAGATCTGTTGTTATTTCAACCCTTCCTGCCCCACGTTGGGTGCCACAAAGGACTGTCATGGTTTAAGACTAGCCAGAAACTCAGAACCACGCAGCTGTTTACTCACCCCCCTCCTTCCTTCCCCCTCTCCTGGAGGGATGTGAAGGAGAATTGAAATAATTTAACTACCATGGGTTGAGAACAGTCCAGTAACTAAAGTATAACACAAAACCACTACTGCTACCACTAATAATAATAATAATAATAATGATGATGATGATAAGGGAAAAAAACAATTGAAGAGAATATAACTGCTCACCACCTGCCAACCAGTGCCCAACCGAAGCAGAGATCTAGCCCTTCTGGGTAACTGCCCCCAGTTTATATGGTGGGCATGGCGTGTTGTGGTATGGAATACCTCTTTGGCTAGTTTAGGTCAGGTGTCCTGTCTCTGCTTCTTCCTGGCTTCTCCTACTCCCTGGCAGAGCATGAGACTCAGAAAGTCATTGGTCAGATTAAATGTTACTGAGCAGCAACTAAAAATGTGGATGTTATCAGCACTGTTCACAGGCTGAAAGTCAAAAGCACAGTAGTGCGCTGTCCTGGGTTCAGCTGTGGCAGTCATTTTTCTCCTTCTTGTAGCTGGTGCAGTGCTGTGTTTTGACTTCTGGGCTGGGAACAGTTGCTTGATAGCGAGCATGTTTTGAGGGTATTTTTGTTCAAGGTTTTTTCTGAGCACGTGCTTCAGCCAGGTGGAGGAGGGAAGGCCGGGAGGAAGGAGAGACAGGACACCTGACCCAGGCTAGCCAATGAGGTATTCCATACCATAGCACGTGATGCCCAGGATGCATACTGGGAGAGAGAGAGCAGGAGAGGGGGAGCTCTGGAGGAAAATGGAGGAGAGAGCATGCGGTGCTTGGCCGGGCAGGGTGGAGTGAGTTATGGGTCGGTGGCTGGTGGGGTGTTGTATTCTTTTCACTTGTTATTGGCTGTATCATTATTACTGTGTTATGCCTTAGCTATTAAACCGTTCTTATCTCAATCCGTGGGGGCTACATTCCTTGGATTCTCCTTCCTAACTCTCTGGGAGTTGGGGGACTTGGTTTAAACCACGACATGCACCAGCTACTAAGAAGGAGAAAAATGACTGCTACTGCTGAACCCAGGACAGTGTTCAGTCATTATTAGAAGACTGAAGTTTGGATTCCAAAGTCTACCTTAGGATTTGTGGACAGCAAGTACTGGGAGTTGATTATCTTGGCCTCAGGCAGTTATGCGAAGCAGCTAAAGTTGCAGGAAGAATATAATCTAACTTGCTGGATTTATATGATACTAAATCTGTGAGGCTACTGCACGTTCATGTGTTTGTAGAGATACCTAAAATCAAGTTTGATCAGGGGACTGGTTCACCTTCCATATGAAGATAGGCTGAGAAAGTTGGGGCCGTTCAGCCTGGAGAACAGAAGGCTATGTGGAGACCTCATAGCAGCCTTCCAGTATCTGAAGGGGGCCTATAGGGATGCTGGGGATGGACTGTTCATTAAGGACTGTAGTGACAGGACAAGAGGTAATGGGTTCAAACTTAAACAGGGGAGGTTTAGATTGTATATAAGGAAGAAATTCTTTACTGTTAGGGTGGTGAGGTACTGGAATGGGTTGCTCAGGGAAGCTGTGAATGCTCCATCCCTGGCAGTGTTCAAGGCCAGGTTGGATGAAGCCTTGGGTGGCATGGCTTAGTGTGAGGTGTCCCTGCCCATGGCAGTGGGGTTGGAACTAGATGATCTTAAGGTCCTTTCCAACCGTAACTGTTCTATGATTCTTTGTATTATACAGATGGAATTGTTTTTGTGCAGGGTTCTGCCTCCTTAGATACACCACTGCATCACGATAATTCTTTACAGTTGTTAGTGCTAATAAGGTAGTTGAGAACAGAGGAAACTTGCAAGACCTTATGAATGATAATTGTCTTACAGGATGGAAAATTTAGATTATTTTAGTCTAGTGGTATTAGAGTACTTTTATTTCAGCTTGTCAGGATTTATCTCCTTTGACATAACTTTGTAGTAGCTGCCCAAACGCTACTCTATCATTTATTTTTTTGATGTAATTAGCAAGGATAAAGAATAAATAATATTGTCCTTTGAAAATTTGCATTGAACTTCCATTGCTCTGCATGTGATCTGCAGACTCTTCTTTCATTTTGACAGTGCTTATGTTTTGTAAATGTTTGACCTTACTGAAGCACACAATCAGACTCTGTAACTCGGAGAGAGTTATAAAGCATATGTGTTTATTATGGGCCCAGGTGCAAGGGGGATTTTTCCTCCTAGCTTATACATCGAAGGGTTAAGCAAGGAGATATTTATTACACACAAACATGCATATTCCTTAGTTTCCCGAGAGAGTGGTGGGGGTATTACAGTTAATTTAGGTACTCATTATCATAAGTCTCCTCCCTTTTGGCGCTTGCGCACTGCCCTCCAGTCGTGGGCAGGGTCTTCAAGATGAAGTAAGCAGTCTTCCTCAGGGTGCACTTTTCACCTTTGGCACAGTTGGGTGCCCCAGTAATCACAAATTAGTTGAAACAAACCGTGTCTGTAGGTTTCTGATAGCTGGCAAAGGTTTAGAACAGTGTGACCTTTGTACAAAAATTATTGCAAGCAGAACAGGATTGGCAGACAGGGAGTATCCGAAGCTAGCAGATGTTCAGGAGTCACTGTCTCCAAACTAACTGATAAGTAGAAGGATGGAAAGAAATAATTCACTCTTGTTAGTAAGACTATTAAATTCTTTTATCCACCACAGACTTACGACACAAACATTGTTCTCCATCTTAGACCTAAGTTAAGTTAAAAGTATCTTAACCCTATGTTTTCCAGGCACTTGCTTTCCTTATATCATTACAGTGCTCTTTAATAATGATGGTTGATGGCCTTTTAAAACCAGGTTGTAAAGTTTTCAAGTCTAAAGTTGTATCAGAAGTAGACACTAGACTGATTAGGTAGATGGTTTATAACCAGAAACTATTCCTTGGTTTTCTGGAGGAAATGTCCAATGACAATTATTATGCTAAGTTTTTAGAAGTGTCAGTTTTTTGAGTAATCATGATTAATCAAGAAAAGAGTTCAAGTTCTAAAATACAGGAAATCTTATGTCCTGAAAAATAAACATTTTCAGTAAGTTTATGAGTAAGCTTTTTTCTTTCAGAATCCAATATTGATGTATCAGCTAAATTCTGTGAATTTTTTTTTCAGTAGGAATTTAATATGTATGGAATATAGTGTCTTATAGTTTTATGTCCTTGAATTATAATAATCCTAGTCTCCACTGTGACTGGGACAGAAAAATTGTGTGTGCCATTAACTCAAGACAGACAGAATATAAATATTACTTCTGTGAGATGATTCGGAGAAAACTCCAGGAACAAACTTGCCAACAAAGTTTTCAAGCTGACAAGCAGGTATTCTTTATTGCGGCGCCAGGAGACACGGGGGATAGCTCCTCCTAATGTGTGTCTCTCTATTGCTACACAAGCCATCCTTATATAGTCCCTGGCATACATACATATTCATGAGGCTACGTATGGATTACATCACTTTCCAGAAAGCTCCCCGCATGCGTACAGAATTGTGGTGGTGTCTCTGAGGGTCATTTACTTCTTCCAACAATCTTCATCACTTCTGGCAGCCTTTGAAGCACGTGCAGTAGATGCTTATACAAGTTTAATTGGTTCGCTAGCACCAGAGACATAATAATCCCCCTATCCTCCTACTTATCAGTTAGTTTACCCGCAGCCTATCCCGGACACCTGCTATTCCCAGATACTCCTTATCCCTGTGTCCTGTTTTTCTAGACTGTTTTTCTTAAGACCACATCAACTCTAACGATTTATCTTGTGCCAGTATGTTCTCTAGCTGTACTGTATTTTTTCTATGTATTATGCACCTCAGTAATTTTCCACTGCTACTGTTACAAAGCCATTGAACTTAACATTGCTTAAAACTAATTCTAAAGGTTTATAAATTCCATTTTGTGATTTTGTGTTCCCCTTGTTTCAATTCCCCCCTTTTTCTGTCCTTTTGCAAATTCTTTTGCAACATTTTATATATTACCATTACCATCAAAAGTCCTTTGAAATAATTTCCCATTTCTACTCGGTGCTTAATTTCATTCCTTTTCCAATCCTCATAATTTATCATAGATAGTTTACAACACCAGAGGGAACATTGTATCATATCACAAGTAATCATTATTAAAATAATTAACATCAATATTCTTGCAACCAGTTGCCTCAACCAGGAGAGATTAGGTAACCATGAAGTTAACTTTTTCCATATTTCTTCGAAACCATAGGAGGTGTCATCCATGGCCGTCTCATGAAATATCTTAGTTTGTTTCCAAATTTCCTCCAGATATGTTTCAATTCTGCCACTTTGGTCTATGTAGGAACAACAACTTTCATTGATTATGGAACAAACTCCTCCTTCTGATGCCAATAACATGTCTGGAGCCATTCGGTTTTATACCACCTTAGATAGGCTGGTTATGTCTTGTTGTTCTGCCTGCATTATATCAATGTATTTACTTTCCATTTCCTCTATGGTTGCTGAGATATTTACAATTGCTTTCTCTAATTCACTTACACCCTAAGATGGAATTAGCCCTCTCACAAAACTATGAACTGCAGTGTGCCGTTCAATAATAGGGTTAAACCTTTGCTTAATCCGTTTAACGAAACTTCTAATCCAGGTTCCGAAAGGATACCTGTCGATAATAGTAAAATTGGGTATTACAGCACCTAAGGTGCCTGCCCCTTTCCAGTTGGGGGGTAAAGTCTTATAAGCATTTTCTCCACATAACCAATACCATCCTTTCCCTTTAGGAATGGGCCACCTCTAAACTACAATACCATCTATAATTTGAATGGTGGTCTACATCTGTGGCATTTAAGCAAGTATAGTCTCCTACCCTGGTTGCTGGTGTAATACATCTTTGTGCACAGTTGTAATATTTATTGCCTGGATTAGGATTAACTATTCCAAATTTTAACCTTTCGTTTGAATACAAATTGCTAGTGTTCACCCACAGATTTGTCCATGAAACAGTGTTAGGAATTGGAACTCCAGTTCATGGGAGTTCCAGGCTTTCTCCTGATTTAGGCAACTGTGCACACACTCAACAGTCACTACGATTAAAAACTTCAATAACATTTTGCATTAATTTCAGGTATAAATTCTGGTCTCAAGCTTGTGCACCAGTTATTATATGAGTCCAAATTATGACCGACGCAATTTCATACGTAAGGGTCCCGAAGGTTCCATCTGCCATGTCTTCTCTGGCTGTGGTGCTTTCTTTATTCTTGAATAATGTATCCAAGCAGGTTGTTGCTTTATCTTCACTGCTGTAAAGGTGGTCAGTAATATCTGGTACAGTCCACTCCTCCTGTAGAGAATCTCCTGTAGAGGATCTCCTGAAAAATTCTTAACATAAACCCAGTCTCCAGATCTGAAAGGGTGAATGGGATAATCCAAATCTCTTGCTCTTGTCCCTGCTACTCTCTTATTTATCTCCTCCAATTCTTTTCCCAGATAGACCAAAAACTGTCGGAGATAGCCTTCCCCCACTTCCTGAAGACTTTCTCCTTTAACTTGGGACTGTTATGGTCTTCCACATAGAATTTCAAATGGGCTAACCTCTTCTTTCGACCGAGGTTAGTTCTAATTCTTAATAGAGCCAGTGGTAAACCTTGGTACCAATATAATTTCATTTCCTGACATATTTTACTAATTTGTTGCGTGATCAGATGGTTTATCTTATCTACGTGCCCACTGGCCCGAAGCCTGTATGGAACATGTGCTTGCCAATCAATTTCCAATTCTTGCTAATTTCTTGTAACAATTTTGCACTAAACTGCAAACCTCGGTTGGAAGAAATTGCCGCTGGTACTCCAAAGCAAGGTATTATCTCATTAAATACTGTTTTAATCACTTGTCTTGCATTATTTATCCTACAAGGGAATGCTTCTGGCCAGCCAGAAAAAGTATCTGTTAACATCAACAAATATCGATAACCCCCTTTTCTTGATAATTCAGAAAAATCTATTTGCAAGTGCTGTCCTAGGTAACTTCCTCTCACAATTGCCCCAATTTGATTTCTATTTTCAGTTTTATGCTTATTCTTAAGTCATAGCTGACATTGTTTTGTCACTGATTGAACTGTGTTGTATACATTTCTTCCTACAATTTGTTTGTCTAAATATTTATATAAAGAGTTGCTACCCCAATGAGTTTTATTATGTTCTTCCCTGAACTAACTTCCAGAGTTGGTTATAGGAGATTACAATTTGCCCATCAGGTATCTGAACCTAATCCTCTTTATTTTCCTGTCCTTTTAGATCCTCAATCAATTTTCTGTCCTCTTTGAATAGCTAGGTTTATATTTTTCAATTGTTAGTTTGCCATCAGGGATTAAGGACATGATTTGTGATTGTTCAACTGCTCGTTTGGCTTCAAAATTGGCCAAATTATTTCCAATTTCCTGATCAGAGTCACCTTGTTGATGTCCTTTACAGTACATAACAGCTACTTCTTCAGGTAGCTGAACAGCCTCCAGTAATTGTAGAATTTCTGTAGCATGTTTGTTCAAAAGTCCTCATTCTTTTCAGATATCACCATGTACATAATCAGTCCAAATATTTATCCTTTTGTCTTTAGCCAATTCCAGGGCTCTCATTAATGCTATTATTTCTGCCTTCTGGGCAGAGGTGTTCAAGGGTAAAGGTTTAGCCCCTGTTACCTGTGGAGTGGTGTTAATGGCATATCCTGCCTTTCGTTTACCATTCTTCATGAAGCTACTACCATCAGTAAACCAAGAATCAGCATCTTCCAGAGGTTTTTCTTTCAAGTCTGGTCGGCTCAAAATACAGTCTCTATGGTGGCCAAGCAGTCTTGTGTTAGTGGTTCTGTCGATTGTTCCTGCAAAAGGATGCTAGACTGACAACCTTAGTGACCACAATTTCTAAATCATCTTGTTCCACAAGGGTGGCCTGGTATTTAAAAAATGTGAAGGAGATAACCAGTGGGCTCCTTTCTGTTCCAGGATTGCTGATACAACATGGGACATTAGCACAGTAATTTTTGTTCCAAGGTGAATTTGCGAGCTTCTTCAATATTCATGACAACTGCTGCCACAGCCCTTGGGCATCTGGGCCATCCTTTGCTCACTTCATCCAGCTGTTTTGAAAAACATGTCACTGCCCTTCTGTAGGGTCCTAGTTTTCGAGCATGGACCCCCAAAGCTATTCCCTGTTCTTCACAGGAATATAGCCAAAAGGATTTAGTTACATCTGGAAGTCACAGAGCTGCAGCTCTCATTAGCTCTGTTTTTAAATTTCTAAAATCCCCCTCTGCTGAATTAGTCCATTCTAAAGAGGGAGGGTTTCCCTTCAACAGTTCATATAGTGGTCTTACCAGAACACCGTAATCATGGATCTGCACCATCCAGTCATTCCCAGTAATGTCCAGAGCTCCTTGGCGGTTGATGGTCGTGGAGTCTGACAGATGGCTTCTTTTCTAGAAGCTCCAAGTTCTCTCTGTCTTCCTGTTATTTCTTATCCTAGGTAGGAAACTCAGGTTTGGATTAGTTGGGCCTTTTGTCTGGATACCCAATAACCATTCAGTCCCAGGAAAGTTAATAATTCCACTGTCCACTGGATACATTCTTCCTTTATTTCTGTAGCAATTAATAGGTCATCCACATATTGTAACAGAGTCCCCGTCTGAGCAGGTGGCTTCCATGATCCTAGTTCTCGTGCTGATTTCCAGAAATTGCTGGACTGTTTTAAACCCTTTAGGTAATACCGTCCACGTTAATTGAGTTTTGCTTCCTGTGTCAGTATTTTCCCATTCAAAAGCAAATAAATTTTGGCTTTCTTTGGCCAATGGTAAGCAAAAGAAAGCATCCTTTAAATCCAAGATGGCAAACCATTTCTGATTATTATTATTCAATTTAGTTAATAAATCATACAAATTAGCTACTACTGGACAAATATCCTCTGCAGTTTTGTTGACTGCTCTGAGATCTTGAATCAATCTGCAACTTTTATCATCCTATTTCTTTACTTTCCAGAATATTATATTCCAATTCACATTCAATTAATAATATATGTTTTAAAATTTATCAATGACTTTTTTTTTTCCCTTTGATCTTCTAATTTTCAGGGATATTGTTTTATTCTAATTGGGCAGGCCCCCCTTTTTATTTCCACTATAACAGGCAAAGCATTTTTCACCTTACCTGGAGCTTAAGATGCCCATACTCCCAGATATACCTGATTAAGGATTTCTTCTATTTCAGGGAGGTCCTCCTGTTTGCTTTTCTGTAGAATTAAAGATAAACTCAAAATTGCAATTAACTGTTTGTTTTTAACTCTAAATTCCATTCTGCCTTCTTTAAATGTTGCTTCTCACCCTAAGAAATATTTTAGAGAATTTGGCATGCATAAAAATTTATGCATTTCTATTTGTTTTCCCAATTTGTACTTTAAGGGTTTCAGAAAGAATGCCTCGGGTTGTTTGTGGGTTTTGGGTTTTTTTTCCTCTTTTTCTTGGTGGCCAGTAGCTCCCACATCTGTAACAAATTCCTTTCTCTCAGATTTAACACCGAATAAGTTGCTCCTCTATCCACTAGAATTCCACTTTATTTCCTCTAGTTCCTACTTTTAATTTAACCAGTGGATCTGCTAGGGTAGATTCCCCAGGTCCCTGTCAGTCTGGTTCCAATTCAGTCGCTGGAGCCACACCATGGCACTACCCCCCCAAGGGCAGTCTCACTTCCAGCGTCCGAACTCTTCCCCCCCAGTTTCAAAGCAACCACCACAGCCGTGGCTATAGCACGACCCAGCTTTTTCTTTTCTAACTGTTCCTGATTCCTATACGCTCTCCATGCTTCCTCCTGTCCACATTTATTCAACAGCCCCTCAGTTCCATCCGTAAACATGTCTGTTCCCACTTGTTTGCCTGCCCCAGCACCCATCCCACGCTCAAACACAGGAGCTGCGCGAGCTCCCCCCTCCTTTCCCCCTTGGTTTTCCTTTTTTTTTTCCCCTCACAGTTGCTCACCCTGCTCTGCAGGGGCTGCAGATGCCTCTGCAACAGCACTGCTGGTTTAACCCTTTCTGAACTTGGAATGTGCATCTGCTGCTTGGTGCCAGTGACAGTGATCTCTTGCTCCTTATGAATATCAGATAGGACAGATGCAGAGGTTGCTTCTCTCGGAGGCATCTCTGATAATTTTACAGCCTATCTTCCTGATTACTGGTTTTTAACTTTAAACATCTTTCCCCAGTATCACAGGTTGAACAACATCTCTCCATCTTAACTTTCAGTTTTTCCCTGTCCTTTTCCAAAGCCAAAATTAAGGGATCTGGCGGAGCCATATTAATTTTGCATTGCGTCTGTCACTCCACGTGGTCTCTTAAAGTGAAGAACATATCGGCATACATTACTTCATGCCATTTTCCTTGCAGCCTCAAAACAACATTAATTGTAACAATGTATTATAGTTCAGGTTCCATTTTTAGGCCATTTTTCCTGATCTGCCAAAGTATACAAAGGCCACCATTGGTTACAACATTTTTCAAAACAGCTGGACAACATTTTCTTATTTCCCGAGCCCCCAGGAGACCCTCCCAGTTCTTTCCAGTGTGCCAAAATGCACCCTAAAGGACTCTTTTGCATGATCTCTTCACTCTGCTGATTTTCCATTATCAATCTCACACACACACAGGATCCCACAGACACACTCCACACAGTTACAACACTTGAAACAGACAGAGACTAAAATTCTATCAAACAAACCACAGTTAATAACACAGTTATAACATCCTGTCACCAATACCAAAATCACAAGACCAAAATCCTTAATGTCACAAGCCACAACAAGATCCAAAACCATTTCCTGCATCTTGCAGGACCCAAACCACAAGAAGCCCCCTGCTTCTTGAGGGTGTATACCAAACGGACGCTAGCAGCCGGGTATACGCCTTTACCTATGAGATTTCTTATCTTGATTTACGGAAGGCTTCCAAACCTTGCGTACGCTTACCAAACCAACCCAATGACCAATGCAGTCTTTATGCAAGATGCCCCCTGCACCTTACAGACTATACAAAAGAAAAGAATACCTTTTATGAAGATGGTCCTTGTCTGCTCCTGCAGTGACCCGAATGAGTCGAGGGGTCCCTCCGGGAAAAATTCCTGAGGGCCCTAGGGAGCCCTGTCCTCGGCGGGTCCTGCAGCCGAGCAGAGAGGGTCCCATCTGGGTCGCCAAATTGATTCAGAGAAAACTCCAGGAACAAACTTGCCAACAAAGTTTTCAAGCTGACAAGCAGGTATTCTTTATTGCGGCGCCGGGAGACACGGGGGATAGCTCCTCCTAACGTGTGTCTCTCTATTGCTGCACAAGCCATCCTTATATAGTCTCTGGGCATACATACATATTCATGAGTCTACGTATGGATTACATCATTTTCCAGAAAGCTCCCCGCATGCGTACAGAATTGTGGTGGTGTCTCTGAGGGTCATTTACTTCTTCCAACAATCTTCATCACTTCTGGCAGCCTTTGAAGCACACGCAGTAGATGCTGATACCAGTTTAATTGGTTCGCTAGCACCAGAGACATAATAATCCCCCTATCCTCCTACTTATCAGTTAGTTTACCCGCAGCCTATCCCGGACACCTGCTATTCCCAGATACTCCTTATCCCTGTGTCCTGTTTTTCTAGACTGTTTTTCTTAAGACCACATCAACTCTAACGATTTATCTTGTGCCAGTATGTTCTCTAGCTGTACTCTATTTTTTTTCTATGTATTATGCACCTCAGTAATTTTCCACTGCTACTGTTACAAAGCCATCAAACTTAACATTGCTTAAAACTAATTCTAAAGGTTTATAAATTCCATTTTGTGATTTTGTGTTCCCCTTGTTTCTAAGACCTGCAAAATATTTTGCAATATTGAGGAACATTGCAGGCTCTGCAGTTTTTAACCTCTATAACATCAAATGCCTATTTCTTCAGTATGTTAGTGGGATGATTGTTATTTTACTATGCAGAGTTCAGATTTACTATTATGTTTTTATTCAGTTATTTTAAGGTAGTTTTATTTGAATTAAATTGCAGGGTGCTTTAAATGTGTAAAATTTAGTAATATACTTTAGTCACTGACTTTATGTTTTACTCTTTTACTTATGTAGAAAGTCTACGCAGGTGGAAATTTACAGTCTGCTGTAAGTATTGTAGGAAATAGTATCTTACTGTGAAGGTCATATCAGAAAAAGTCATAGGTTTCATGCTTCATAGGTAGTATGGTTGCTTTTTTTTCATCTTGTCTTAATCCTTAGCCACTGTCAGAAGTTACTCAGCTATATGATTTTTTATGTGTTAATTTTATATACACTTTAAATAATTGTGTTTAAAAAAGTTTGTTATGAGCTATGTAGTTAGATTTAAACTCCAAGTTATTAAATAACATGCTAAAGAAATTGCAAAAGCTTGGCTAATTTGGCAGCTCATTAAGAAGTGTTTAGAGTGATAACTGGAGAATATAAAATGAATTATGAATTACTTTCTTTAAAAAATATAAGAAATATAAGAAAGATTGTCTGAAAAGTTATCAAATTTGACAGCTCTATGAATTGCTCCTCTTGACAACTAATTCCTCCTTCACTTGCAAAAACAGAGGAGGGGAAAATAAGGCAGTGTTTAAAATGCTCTTGAATGAGGTTAACTTGGTTGATATGTGCAGAGCTGTCCAGGTTCTAAACTGCTTCTGCAGCATGGTAATTCCCATATCCCAGGGCCATCATTTGCCAGATCTTCTCCCAGCTGTTTGGGAGGAAAAGGAATTGGGTTTCTCATGAAAATTACTCTAGTTTCATCAGCTAGGCCTATATTCAGGGCAGAATGTGAGGAAGGAGCCACCTTTCTCTAGGAACAATGGAAGCTCCTGAAATAGAGAAGATGTCTGTTTTCCCTTAGGATTTTAGTATATGGGCTTAGGATAATACTTAGGATATAGTATACTTTACTATATAGTCTATAGATATACTTTAGTAAATGGGCTTAGGATAAAGACAGTGGTTTTATCCTTATATGTTGCATTGCTGAAGGTTCAGAATTCATCCCTCTATAGGGAATTGATACAGCCAAGTATCCAAGTTCACAAGCTTAAGAAAAGATACTTTGATTGCAGTGCCAAACACAGAAGTTCAGAATGATTAAGATCTATAACTTCCCATTCATCCTACACTAATCTCTTCTGTACATATGCAGCCGCATCTGGAATATTGCATCCAGTTCTGGGCCCCTCAGTTCAAGAAGGACAGGGAATTGCTTGAAAGAGTCCAGCACAGAAGCACAAAGATGATGGAGTACAACACCTCCCTTATGAGGAGAGGCTGAGGGAGCTGGGTCCCTTTATCTTGGAGGAGACTGAGGGGTGACCTCCTCAGTGTTTACATATATGTAAAGGGTGGGTGTCAGGATGATGGAGCTAGGGTTTTTTCAGTGATATCCAGTGGTAGGACAAGGGGCAGTGGGTGTAAACTGGAGCATAGGAGGTTCCACGTTAACATCAGGAAGAACTTCTTTACTGTAAGAGTGACTGGAACAGGTTGCCCAGGGGGTTTGTGGAGTCTCCTACGTTGGAGATATTCAAGGCCCGCCTGGACAAGTTCCTGTGTGATGTACTGTAAGTTTCCCTGCTCTTGCAGGGGGGTTGGACTAGATGATCTTTAGAGGTCCCTTCCAACCCTTGGGATTCTATGAATTCCTTGAAATCTGTGTGTGATAAATGCACAAAGATAAAAGCTTCAGCTATGTAATCAAGGCACACAGAAGGCAATTATAAACTCAAATATTGATGAATACTGACACGTAAATGTTATCACCGAACTAATGAATCAAATGTAATATCAGGTTTTTTTCAGGTCACGTATTTTTCCTGATCTTTTCCAAATAGCTGTATGACAAATAGCTTTTAGGAGAAATATTGCAAACATATCATTGAACATAAGAAAGCTCAATTTTGTATTATTTTTGAATATTTATTTAAGAACATATTACTGGTTTGTCTGTTTTGGTTTTTTTTCAGCATTAATAATGATTACTCATGTAATCGCTATTATTAAAAAGTCTTGGAGAGGAATATAAATAAAATGCTTATTTTTCCTTTATTAGCAACCATCTTCTGTAGTCACATCTACTGTTCACCTGGGACTTCCAGTGCAAGCTAAATTTGTTCAGTCGACTGTTACACCTGTCAGTGGTTCATCTGCTGCGACTCTGCCAGGAGGCTCTATTCTCTCCCATACCACAGTAAGTAGTAACAATATAAAAACCAAAAGATGTGTGAAGAAAAGGATGTTTGTAATTACGTGTTTTTTTCAGAAGTGAATTTTAATGTTCTTATGTTTAATGTTCATGTAGGACATGCAGTGAGAGGACAAGGGGGAATGGATTTAAGCTGAAAGAGGGGAGATTTAGATTACGTATTGGGCAACCTGGTCTAGTGGAAGGTGTCCCTGCCCATGACAGTGGATTGGAACTAGATGAGCTTTAAAGTCCCTTCCAACCCAAACCATTATATGATTCTATATTTGCTTTTATCAGGAACATGATCCCAGAAATTGATAATGAATGTATAGTCACACTGTTACACATGTGTTAAGCGATTGTGAGGCGTCTGTAAAGGAAGAGGCTAAACACACACACACACACACACAAACACACTGCTTTCACAACTAGTTCTACTTTATTTACTCAAGCGTGGTAATATATAGCATACAGATATGGGTCTGAGCCATGAAACCAAACAGCAACTACATCATTCTCAGGGACTGTTTTCAGTCACTTAAAATTCCATTCTATGAACAGTCACTCCCCAGGCTGTTTTCCAGCTCGACCTTGCACCCAAATGCTCCCTGGCTTACTCAAGACCCAGGTGCACTCTCAGTAATTCTTCTTCTTCTTTAATTATCCACGTAGTGGGAACAGGGTGGCTTGCAGTTCCCACATCTCCCCCTTTTTTGTTTTGCATGATACTTTGACTTCAGTTCACAAGTTGGCAACAAATCTCTAGGTGCTATCTCTGGCAGTGTTCAATGACAGTTTGGACAGAGCCTTGGGTGACATGGTCTAGTGTGAGGCATCCCTGCCCGTGGCAGGGGGGTTGGAACTAGATGATCTTAAGGTCCTTTCCGACCCTAACCATTCTATGATTCTATGACATGGAGGAAAAGCAAAGCAAAGCAGTGATGTCCAGACTCCAAAGACAAGATCTCACCAGTGCGTTGGCCAGGCGGACTGGGAGTCTTGGTAACCTGGAGAATAGATGCTGTTACTTCCAAAAGCACAGTCCTTGGCTTTCCTTATCCCCTTCTCTGCTTGAGGAGTCTTAAATCACACAAGATCAGTTTCTTGACATTAGCATTTAAAGATGGAAAGTTCAAATACAGTAGTTACTTATTATATTATTATTACTTACAATAGTTATTTATGCTAACTTTTGTTTTTTTACTGTGAGAATGATGAAACCTGCTTAAGGTGACCCTGCTTGAGCAGGGGATTTGGACTAAATCATCTCTCATGCCAACCGCAGGCTGCTTGGCCTGCCCTTCCCTCCTGGATGGCCCTCTTATAATGGAGGAGGCCATCCCTCACATCAGGGTTTGGCATGGCATGTGTTTCCACTTCTCAATGCCTGCTGGGTTGCAGCCAACAGTAGAGCCAAAGGTTCTTGGTGGCAAACACAGAGGCCAACCCAGTCATGGCCTTAAATATGGTAGGAGGCATTTAGCCGACCTTAGTCTTAGCATCTTGTTGTCAATGCAGTTTCACCTGCCTCATCCAGTAACAACTTGCTACTATGGCAAAGCACACACTGATTTACATTAGCAGTATAACTACTACAGGGTACAGCAGTGCTTTGAAGATGCTCATGGTAGTGAAGGACCAGCCAAAGAAATTTCCTACCAGTTGTGTTCTCCCACCCTCTTAATTTGTTCCATTAGCTGTTTTATAACACTGTCATTGTGATGTACAGTTACTAGGATTTTTCTAGATACTGCCTTAGCATTTTCTAGCAGCTGTTGTAAATTTGCATGCTCTAACATCTCTTTTACAAGTGACAAATCCAAATGCCACAAGGTGTAGTTTCTTATTAGCAACTGGCTAGTAAATACAAGTGGTTTATTTACAAAATCACAGCCTCTAATAATAGCTATGTTGCAAGCACACATATTTGAATTGTTAACCATGATCTGGTTATGGAGACTTTTCAATTGCCCCCAAGTGATGTTTTACAAATCATAGAATCATAGAATAGTTAGGATTGGAAAGGACCTCAAGAGCATCTAGTTCCAACCCCCCTGCCGTGGGCAGGGACACCTCACACTAAGCCATGCCACCCAAGGCTTCATCCAACCTGGCCTTGAACACTGCCAGGGATGGAGCATTCACAACCTCCCTGGGCAACCCATTCCAGTACCTCACCACCCTAACAGTAAAGAATTTCTTCCTTATATCCAATCTAAACCTCTGCTGTTTAAGTTTCAACCCATTACCCCTTGTCCTATCACTATAGTCCCTAATGAATAGTCCCTCCCCAGCATCCCTATAGGCCCCCTTCAGATCCTGGAAGGCTGCTAAGAGGTCTCCATGCAGCCTTCTCTTCTCCAGGCTGAACAGCCCCAACTTTCTCAGCCTGTCTTCATATGGGAGGTGCTCCAGTCCCCTGATCATCCTCGTGGCCCTCCTCTGGACTTGTTCTAACAGTACCATGTCCTTTTTATGTTGGGGACACCAGAACTGAACACAATACTCCAAGTGAGGTCTCACAAGAACAGAGTAGAGGGGCAGGATCACCTCCTTCGACCTGCTGGTCACGTTCCTTTTGATGCAGCCCAGGATACAGTCAGCTTTCTGGGCTGAGAGTGCACACTGCTGGCTCATGTTCATTTTCTCATTGACCAACACCCCCAAGTCCTTCTCCGCAGGACTACCATGAATTTCCTTTTTATCCAATCTGTAGCTGTTCCTGGGATTGCTCCAACCCAGGTGTAGGACCTTACACTTGTCATGGTTAAACTTCATGAGGTTGGCATCAGCCCACCTCACAAGTGTGTCAAGGTCCCTCTGAATGGCATTCCTTCCCTCCACAATATCAACCAAACCACACAGCTTGGTGTCATCGGCAAACTTGCTGAGGGCACACTCAATTCCATTGTCCATGTCAGCGACAAAGATATTAAACAAGACCGGTCCCAGCACCAATCCCTGAGGGACACCACTCATTACTGGTCTCCAGCTGGACATTGAACCGTTGACCACAACTCTTTGAGTGCGACCATCCAGCCAGTTCTTTATCCACCGAGTGGTCCACCTATCAAATTGATGACACTCCAATTTTGAGACAAGGATGTCATGTGGGACATCATGCCCTTTTCTCTTCCTCTGTCTCATTCTGCTTGGGGTCTTCAAGTTCAGCTCCTGCAGCTGAGGCATCGGGTTCTTTAACTTGTCTGTTCAGCCTATGGTATGGCTTGACAAACTGCAGGCAGCTGCCGCGGACCTGTAGGTAGGAGGACACAAGCATACCCCCTCCCCCAGGTTATCACTTCCACTGGCCCTTCCCATTTCTGCAGGCCCAAAGGATCACGATACCACACTTTAGCATGTTCTGAAGGTGGACTATCAGAGCCAAAGTGTTGTACTGCAGTGACAGGAGTATTCATGGAAGATTGAGTGCAATTTAAAAAATTCAGTGTATAGATGGCATTGTCTAATTGTTCCTGAGGAAATATATTCCCCCTTTCTTGTTTTTGTAGTATGGATTTCAGAACAGCATGAGTTCATTCCACAATCCCCTAGCCTGGAGGGGAGTGGGGAATACCAGTGACATGTGTGACACCCCATTGCTGTAAAAATCATGATAAAGCTAATGAATTATATGCAGGGCTATTATCTGTTTTCAACTGGGAAAGAACTGCTAAGGTACAAAGCATGCATTAAATGTCAGATAACATCATGAGCCTTCTATCCTTTATGGGCAGAGGCTGAAATCATATGTGAAAATGGGTCAACAGACACATGAACGTATTTAAAGTCACCAAAGGAAGCAATGTGTTTAACATCTGTTTGTCAAATCTCATTCACCTTTAAGCCATGGCAAATGAGGATTGAGCTGTTGACTGACAGTCAGGGCAAGACCTGACAATTTGCTTTGCTTGAGAAGAAGACAGGTTAAACTGTTTCTTTAAGGCAGAGGCATTCTGATGAAAAAAGGAATGTGAAGCAGCTGCAGAAGTAAACTGCACAGTATTATCAGTCAAGGAGTCTGCTATGTCATTACCCGCAGTTAAAGGGCCAGGCAGGTTGGAATGTGATCTAATATGACCAAGAAAAACAGAATAATTCCTAGTTTCCAAACAATGTTTTAGCTTCAGCAAAATGTCAAAAAGTTCACGGTTATTGATTTCTTTTAACACACTAAAAGGGAGGTGTGGTAATAATTGAATAATATATTCTGAGTCGCAAACAATGTTTAAGAGTTCTGCAGGGAACAACTGTAGCCCATGTAAGACTGCAGCAATATCAACAAGCTGCATAGAGCGATCCACATGTGTAACAAAGGATTGCCAGGAATCATTTTCAAACCAAACCACAGCAGCTTTGCCAGTTTTTCCAGAACCATCAACAAAAATGGTTTTAGTATCCTGAATGGGTTGTATTTGAATTACAAATAGCTCCTGTAGATCAAAATCTGAAAAAACTTTTATCAATTTTTGTTTCAGAGTATCATAATTTTTTTTCCTGTAAAGTCTGCTAACACTATTTGGAAAGAAACAGATTGAGCAAAAAGGAAGTGAAAGTCTGTTACAGTTAATGGTAAATACAATTCTGCAGGGTCGTTGCCTGTTAAATGTTGAACCCTCATAGGGCCTTTGGTGATTAAGTCAACAATCATATCTAACGGTTCTGTCACAGTCTGTCTTTGGGTAGGTGATAAAAAACCCCATTCCAGAAAGTAAACAGAGTTACTGTCAATTTGACTTGATGAAATTCAACAAGGGCAAGTGTAGAGTCTTGCATCTGGGGAAGAACAACCCCATGTACCAGTACAGGTTGGGGGTTGACCTGCTGGAAAGGAGTGAAGGGGAAAGGGCAATGTGCCCTTGTGGCCAAGAAGGCAAATGGCATCCTAGGGTGCATTAGAAAGGGTGTGGTTAGTAGGGCAAGAGAGGTTCTCCTCCCCCTCTACTCTGCCTTGGTGAGGCCGCATCTGGAATATTGCATCCAGTTCTGGGCCTCTCAGTTCAAGAAGGACAGGTAATTGTTTGAAAGAGTCCAGCACAGAGCCACAAAGATGATGAAGGGAGTGGAACACCTCCCTTATGAGGAGAGGCTGAGGGAGCTGGGTCTCTTTAGCTTGGAGGAGACTGAGGGGTGACCTCATCAGTGTTTACAAATATGTAAAGGGTGGGTGTCAGGATGATGGAGCTAGTTTTGTTTCAGTGATATGTAGTGATAGGACAAGGGGCATTGGGTGTAAACTGGAGTGTCGACGCAGGAGTCATGGACAACGTGGAGAATGATCAAAGTGATCAAGCGATTGCCAAAGTTTATTTAGATACAGTGCTCCTTTTATACCTTTATACCCTTAGGTTTCTTATGTAACAGCCTTGGATACTGAGCTCTAATTGGTTAGTCTAGAGGTTACTACCGTTTACAAAGGTAATGTTTATAACTTGTTATAATTGCGATTAAATACCTTACTGTAAAAATACAGTGGGAAACTACAACCTTGGCAGAGATCATTCTCTGCACATTTTCAGGTGAAAATTACAGAGGCCTAACAAGACAATTGACCTTGCTTATGCCTGCCAAGAATCTTCTTACTTTACAGTAATAAGGCTCAGGGTATCGAGATCGCTCACTACATGGCCTTGGCTCTTTAAGAATTCCCACACTGGAGCATAGGAGGTTCCATGTTAACATCAGGAAGAACTTCTTTACTGTAAGAGTGACAGAGCACTGGAACAGGTTTCCCAGGGGGGTTGTGGAGTCTCCTACGCTGGAGATATTCAAGGCCCTCCTGGGCAAGTTCCTGTGTGATGTATTCTTGGTTACCCTGCTCTTGCAGGGGGTTGGACTAGATGATCTTTTGAGGTCCCTTCCAACCCTTGGGATTCTGTGATTCTGTGACATATAACTCCTAATGGCCGTCATTGCATATTAACAAGCAGAGAAATCAGCAAGTGTAAATGCACTCTATCTGCCTGTAGCCTCTCAGTTTTTTGAGTCACTGTATTCAAAGCGTCAATAGCTTTAGGGGCAAGCTAATGAGGAGAATTCACGTCTGAGTCCCCTCATAATAAATCAAAGAGTGGTTCAAGGTCAGCGTTAGTAATACCCAGCATAGGACGCACACAATTAATAGTACCTAAGAGCTTCTGTAAATTATTCAAATTTGTGATTTTGTTTGCCAGTTTTAGCTTCTGAGGCTTTACTGTTCTTTCAGTTAGCACCCACCCCAAATATTTCCAGGGTGACATTCTTTGTATTTTTTTCCTGGGCAATTTGTAGTCAAAAACAACATAAATTTTCTGTTAAATGCTTAACAGTAGTTTCTAAATATTGTTCTATTTCTGCACTGGCCAAAATGTCATCCATATAATGATAAATTATCGATTCAGGAAATGAGCTCCTAGTTGGTGATACAGCCGTGGAAACTACTAGCTGACAGATTGCTGGACTGTTCATCATTCCTTGCAGCAAAACAGTCCATTGATATCTTTGCATAGGAGCAGCACAGTTGATGGTACTTGTTGTCAAATCCAACCCAGCGCTGCCTGTTGTGGCAGCTGCAAGGTTAAAGATTGAGCGTTTGCTGCAAAAACCCTGTTGTTTTGAGGGGCACTGGGTTTCGCCGTGCTCCCCCTGGAGTTTCCCAACAAAGGATTTCCATCCTTATCAAAGTTAGGATATCACTGGAGCTATCAGTGTAAATCTTTCTTGCATCTGGGACAGAGTTGTGATGGTGTTTTTTCTGCTTTTGTTTATTTTTTGGGACACATTTTACAAATATGTCCTTCCTGTCTACAGTTAAAATATTTTTGCTGACTCATATTAAGTTTCAGTAATGCAGCAGCCAATACAGAAGCCTTATGAGTTTCTATACTGATATTCTGACATGTTTTAATAAACTCAGCAATGCCTGTAAATTTTTCCCTGACTGGGGCTAAAGCAGCTTTGCAGTCTCCATTTGCATTTTCATATGCCAGCTGAAATAAAAGTGCATGAGGGGCCTCAGGATTATCCGTCTGCCTTTGTATAGCATTGTTTAATCGGTCTATGAAAGACACATAGGGTTCCTGAGACCCTTGGCAAACAGTTGCAAAAGAAGTAGTTTTCTTCCCTGATTCAGGTACTTGCCTCCAGGCTTGTACAGACATACGGGTGGCTTGCTGGAATACCAGAGGGTTTAGATTAATTTGATCATAAGGTTGCAACCATTGCCCAGAACCTGTTAACGTGTCAGCATCTACTGGTATTCCTCTTTGAACGTTATCTAATACCTGTAAAGCCACTAAGTTATATTCCAATCTCCACACCGAGTATTGAGCAGGTTTCAAAATTGTTCGCATTAAAGCATTCCAGTCCCATGGAACTAGCCATCATTTCTAGAAGACCTAAAGTATAAGGACTTTGAATTCCTTTTTCCATCCATTTTTTTCAGTTCCTTAAATACTGCATACGGAATATTTTCATGTACTGGTTGTTGTTGTCCCTGCCCATCTGTTCTATAAAATACAGGAAAAGCAAAAGCCATGTCTCCAGTAAAATCACCATCCTCTGTCACTTTCCCCATATGTTTTTGTATGCCTTCTGGTTAACTAACGGCTGGTCAAACAGTCAAGGGAGGTGCGGTAGGTTGAGGAGCATGAGAAATATTCAATGTGAATGCCTTTAATGGTGTCAAAGGTAGGTATAAATTTTTCTTCTTTTCTGAATCTACAGAGCCAGGATCAAAGGGGTCATCAGGCTTCTTAGAAAAGATATTTTCATTGTTCTGTCCTTGCTCTTTCAAATTGTCAGTATTTTGATTATTTGTTTTATCATGTTTCTGAATGATATCCTCAGCAGGTTGTAAATTAGATAACGCAGAATAGACAAAACACCATGTCACTATTAAATCAACAGGAACCTTCATACCAAGGCGATTTCAAGTCTCAAAATGTTCTTCCACTCTCTCCCATATCCAAGTATGAAATGACCCTGTTGATGGAAACCAGTTGCAATTTGTTTTTACCCATAACAAAAGATTCATTACTTGCTACTCAGACAAATTATATTCAGATGATATTAAAATTTGCTGTAAAACTTTAAAATATAATTTCTTTTCAGCTGATTCTACTTGTCCCATTTTTCTAATGAAATCCCGTAATTCCCCATTCAACAAGTATTACTGACCTTTAACAGGTGAATGTCGGTACCAGAAATTCCCTGTCGGATTGGGCAGGCACCACAATGTCGAGCAGTTTAGTTACCACACATGGAGGGCACCATTTGTGGCATCTGTAAAGACAAAAGCTGAACACACACACACACACACACAAACACTGCTTTCCAACTAGTTCTACTAGTTCTACTTTATTTACTCAAGCATGGCAATGTATAGCATACAGGGTCTGAGCCATGAAACCAAACAGCAACTATATCATTCCCAGTGACTGTTTTCAGTCACTATAAATTCCATTCTATAAACAGTCACTCCCCAGGCTGTTTACCAGCTCAACCTTGTACCCAAGTGCTCCCTGGTTTACTCACGACCCAGGTGCACTATTAGCAATTCTTCTTTAATTATCCACATAGCGGGAACAGGACAGCTTGCAGTTCCCACAAGTGATAACCTCAATTTTATTTTCTACTGTTTCCTAGATGATAAAAAAGTGGGTAGTATAGATTCAGTTTTAAGCTTCTTTTAAAAGAAAACAAACTTAAATCAGCTGGACTCAAGTACTGTTTCAGTAGTGGGCATGTGTGTTTGCCCCTGTTGAGAGTGGTGGTATCTGCTGTGTGGCCACTGGTGTTGCAGGATCCATGGCATCACCTGTGGCATCACAGTGCAGGTGCATGGTTTAGCTTGTAACTGTGTACAGTGACAGCTCAGATCCAGATGATACGACACTGTGGTATAGATAATTGTAAACCTGATGACATGACCACAGAACTTTGGGAATTGACTTGTTTGTATTAAGATACAAATTTACAGAAAGTTGTATTACAGAAGTCACATCATCATGGTGATCTTAAAGGGCTGGGTAATAGCAACTCATTTTTAGTGGTACATTAATTTCTGTAATAAAAAGAACTTTAAATGAAGACTCTCACTGTTCATTAAAGGGTGATAAAATTAGGGTTAAAAGCAAGTAAAGTCAATGGTTTAATTTTGTCAGGCTGTATTTGAAAAGAAACAAGTTTTTCTTGTCAGGCTTTCAAGAACTTTATGGTTGAGTAAAAGAATTAAAGGAAGATAATTACCTGGGTGTGTGGTTTGTTTGGTTTTGTTTATTTTTATTTTTTTATTACAAAATATTAACAGGTATCAGTAGCTACATCAAGTGCTCAGAGTTTATTCAAGACAACAGTAGCAATTGGAACATCAGCTTCTCAACAACTTGCAGTAATAGCTGCTGGACAAACTAAAGCTTCAGCACAAACACAGAGTCAGCCTCGACTGTCACTTCCACCTCATACAACAGCACAAGTACCAGGACAGCCCCAGGTCATACCAAGCTCTCCTGTACCTGGAATTACAGTTGTATCACAGGTAAGTTTTCTTAGTACTTCATAATCTTCTCAGGTCTATTCAGAAGCAGGAAGAACTTTTTCTTCATGCAATCACACTTCCTGTGATGGAACAAATATTTTACAAACAAGAAACCTTTCCCTTCATTTCAGCTAAATGGGATACGTATTCTGAGATGAACACTTGTGGTCAGCTTTCCCCATCCTACCATGTATGTGTCAGTTGTGAAAGAACTATTCTCTTTCTGCTAACAGACCAATCAGGCCTTCAGTCTATGAACTTCATTATTATCATGTTGCTGGGCCTCAAAACTGTGGTTATGCTGTTCATACTCCTAGAAACATCTCTGTTTCTAGGAGTAATTAATTTTTTCAAGCCTTTATTTTTATGTTGTGTAAAGCATCTCTTTTCCTACTGATGAAGAAAAAGATTAGATATTTTAAGACTATTTCTAATTTGATTTTACTGCTGTATCTGCGTTATATAGAAGCACACTGAATTAATAATTTAACAAATTAAGATAGCTTGGGGAACATTGTACATTGTGTTTTGGGCATCTCAAAGGAGAATGCATCTCCAACAGATTGTTGTGTTACTTCTCATATTTAAGGTTATTTTTATCAAAACAGACTGAAAAGTATTAAATATATTTCTCTGGGGTTTTTTGTTGTTGTTTGTTTATTGTTAATATTTGTGAGGTATGATGTTCTGTTACATAAAAATTGAAGAAAATGTCAGGTAACTAGCAGCAATAGTAAAATAGCTGCAGATGTATTTCAGTGTCCTGCCTCAATTCATCATTTTTCATCATTTTCATCAGTTTCATCATTTTTTTTATTTATAGTGATCAGAGCATGCATTGATCCTGATTGCAAAATATCATAGATTTGATATTTCTTTTATTTGGCTTTTGCAGGAAATGAAAGAGAATGTGAAAAAATGCAAAAACTTCTTAGCTACCCTCATAAAACTTGCTTCTCATAATTCACCATCTCCAGAAACATCCCGTAATGTGAAAGCTTTGGTTCAGGATTTGTTGGTAAATAATTTGGTTATCTTTCATTTTGTCATTTATCTATTAAGCTTGTTATTTACATATGCTACAGACTATTGCTTTGATCTAAATATTTATTTTTTTTTCTGTAATGGAAGCTAAGGGAGTTGGGCTACATAAAAATGCAATTATTCTGTATGTTACATATCTTCAAAAATCTTTTAAGGGTAGGCTGTCTCTTCAATTTCTGAAAGGGGAAATGCAACAAAACAGTTTGTATGCATTTGTCAAGAACACTCTTGTTTTGATGGATAACATTGCAGTTGTTTATTCAGAAAAAAGATAGTAAAATGCAGGATTTTTCCTTGAGGACTCACGAAGTTTCGTAACCATAGTCTTTTCTCAAACACTAAGACGCTATTTAATATTTTAACCACAAATTGAATGTAGGTGCATGCCTCCACAATGAGTGGAGTTTTTAGGGCTGAAGGAAAAGTGTTGTGCTAAGCTGTTTAGTCCAGGCAGTTCTGCAGACAGGTGCCTTAACTGTAAGTGGATTTCAAGAGGCCAAGTTGTATTTCAGCTAGACAGAGTCCTTGGGCCCAGAAAAAAATCTGACTTACAGTGTTCTCTACTGCAGTATGTGTTTCACTTAATTGTATAAATGAGTTGCACACAGATGTTACTGTAGAGCAGAACAAAATGGTCAAGCTTCTTAAAAAGATTAAATATAGTCTATGAAGAACTTAGATTTAAAAGCAGTTGATACATATTTCTTTGAATTGATTGACAAAGAAACCTGTGTATTTAGACAGGCCTAAGACTTTTTTCAAGTAGGTGCCACATTCAGTGGTTCCTGTAAAAACTTGTTTTAACTTTTGAAAACTAAGATTAGCTAAGTAAAGGTAATGACTTAAAATATTTTAAACAAAGTAATGATACATATATATATTTATATATGTATAAATAAATATATTTATTGAAGGTTGGTTTTATTCTTGTTCTGTATCAGTCCAGAAAAGCTAATCAGTTTATTTATTGCAATCTAAGATTGTAACTCTCCAGGGTTCAAACCACAACAGTAACTAATGATATTTTAGAACTATTATAAAATACACTGGAGTTAGAGTTCTTCTGTATTAACTACTAAACAAACTACTGAATATATATTTCATATATTTAAGTGTATATTTTGTGAGTATATTCATATATGTGCATACATTTATGCAGGTGTAAATTATATATACTTATATGTATGCTTTTATATATGCATATGCTTTACATATATAGCTTTATGTATATGTATACACATAGAATCATAGAATAGTTAGGGTTGGAAAGGACCTTAAGATCATCTAGTTCCAACCCCCCTGCCATGGGCAGGGACACCTCACACTAAACCATATCACCCAAGGCTTCATCCAACCTGGCTTTGAACACTGCCAGGGATAGAGCATTCACAACCTCCCTGGGCAACCATTCTACTAAGTTAAACTGAACCTTCAAAATTGGTTTTGGAATTAAGTAAAGATAATTTTCGTTTTACAAGGGCTGGTGAATTTTATAATGGCTTGTAAGCTTACTTCCATAACCTGTTTTTTTAATCAATTTTTTAATTTTTAAAAAAGAAAGCAGTATGTAGATGTTAGCATGAGAATGGAATCCTGAAAAAAGACGTAAGTGTGTGTGGGATCTCATTGTGTCTTGAATTGTGCATGCCTGAGGGAACTCCCTGAATTCTGAGGGGCTTCTTACATATACATATTAGCTCTTGACAGAAGGATTTTATAGATACAGAGGAGTTGAGGGATTTCAGCTTTGAAAGTTTTTCTTGATATGATAGCCTGTTTAGCTAGAGATATATACATATACATTATCTAGAAAAAAAAAACAACAAAACAGCTCATCTGAGTTGTTGATGCTTTTTCTTCTTCCCCCTGAAGGATGCAAAGATTGATCCAGAAGAATTTACAGGCCGCCTTCAGTCAGAACTCAGATCATCTCCTCAGCCGTATCTTGTACCTTTCCTTAAGGTAATGTGAATATTGCTTATATAAATTTATTTCAATGCAAATGTTAACACATTAAATTTTATAATATACTTTAAAAAATATGTTTAAAATAATTCATTAGCTGATCCTGCTTGTAATCCAGAACTAATCTAAGACAGAAATTCTGATGTAATACCAAATGGATTTATTATTGGGTCCTAAGTTAGTATATGTGGCGGTAAATTTAACTTTTAATTGGTTCTTGTACATAAGCTACAATAGCATCCGTATGCAAGATTACATGCAAACGTACAGAGCATGTTTAATTATGCCCCAACAAAACCACAACTGTAATTCTAAAAGCATTTTTCTTCTAGTCCAAAACTTCTCAGTTTAGGGCAGATGTCCTCTCTTCTCTCCCTGCAGCTTTTCTTCAGAACTCTCTCTCTCTGCCTCTGTTTTTTCAAGTTATAATTAACCCTTATTTGTGCCTTTTCCTGCTCTTACACTGCAGTCACTTATAGAATCATGATAAGTTTTAACTTGTTTCCTTTCTTTGAAGTCCTTTTTTGACAACAGGCATTAAGTTTTTAAATAAATATTAGAAGTTTAGAAAGAACTGTAGCTTGGGTTAAATGCACTTGCATTCTACAGCTGCCTGGGGGGATCAATTTGAAAGAACTCTACTGTCACTTAAAATAGTAAAAAGTTTGTGAAGGTACAGTATAGCCTTTTAGAACTGTTTTTCTTTGTTGAACTGATCTGAACATGAAACATACAATAGTACATTTTTTTCTAATCCAGTCAGAATACATTAGATCAGTAAAAATGCAGTAAACAGCTATTGCTGTAAGTCATCACCAGTTAGTTGAATCATCTTGTTCTAGGTACTGGAGGCATGTCAGAAGTAAATTGATGCAGCTTACTACTTCCAGCATGCAATGGGAATAGGGCTGTTCTATGGTTCTGCCTTTTCTATTTCCAGTTGTTACACTTTCAAAGACCTAAGCTACAAGGTCTAGATAATTTCGAGGATGGGAGTGTTCTATTTTATGGCTATGGTGGAGTTAGACCACATCAAAATCTACAGGGTTGCTAAATCCAAATTGAAAGCTTATTAAAAATATAAATGGATTCTTGCCTCTTACAAAATATGTTCATTCTTATTTCTTTTTATTGAAAAGGCTGATAGAAAAATGGGAAACCAAGCTGCATTCTTTTAATTATGTTTACAGCAAATTTAAAACTGTTTTTTTGTCAACCTGCTAAATTTTGTTATTTCATAAACTTTCTTCTGTTTTTAGAAAAGTCTACCTGCATTGAGACAATCTTTACTGAATAGTCAACATTCAGTTTTGCAAGGACAGCCATCTCAGCAGTCACTTCAACAAACCAAGCTATCACAAGTTATACCTCAATCTGCCTCTGGAAGCATTTCCTCTGTTATCACCAAACAGACAATAGGAATAAGGCAACCAAACAACATTTGCACAGTCTCTGTATCAACAACAGTGCAGCCTCCTCAGGTTAAGGTGGTACAATCCAATCAGAGTTCTCAACTGGTAGGTACTGTAGTATAAAAGAATTTCTTAAACTGAATAGCAGTTTTCAGTGTTATTGCAGCTTGTTTGGGAAAATACTTTTTTGTTTGTATCATATTGTCATGGTTTAAGCCCAGCCGGTAACTCAGGACTACGCAGCCATTCACTCACTCCCCCTACTTCTTCCTTCCCCTGTTCCTGGAGGGATGGGGAGGAGAATTGAAAGAATGTAACTCCCATGGGTTGAGATAAGAACACTCCAGTAACTAAGGTATAATACAAAACTACTACTACTACCACCAATAATAATAAAGGTAAGGGAAATAACAAAGTGAGAGAATACAATTGCTCACCACCTGCTGACCAATACCCAGCCTGACCCAAGCAGTGATCTGTGCTTTCTGGGTAACTCCCCTCAGTTTATATACTGGGCATGATATGCTGTGGTATGGAATACGCCTTTGGCTGGTTTGGGTCAGGTGTCCTGTCTCTGCTTCCTCCTGGCTTCCTGTGCCTCTTCTCCCTGGCAAAGCATGAGACTGAAAAAGTCCTTGATTGGGGTAAGAATTACTTAGCAACAACTAAAAGCATCGGTGTGTTATCAGCACTGTTCCCAGACTAAAGTAAAAAATACAGCACTGCCCCCACTACTGAGAAGGAGAAAATGTCTGCTACTGCTGAACCCAGGACACGTATTCTGTAATGTATAGTAGTACCTCATTTTATGGCAGTTAACATGTATGTTCAACCATTAGTTTAGGCAACATTATTGACATAGCTTAAATTTAAGAAACTACACTTTTGGCCTTTTTGACTGGAATACAGTGATTATTATGAGCACAATGGAATGTGAGTTAATTACAAATGTAGAACAGAAAGCTTTTCAAGACTTAGACAAGGGTATAATTCCTAGTATGTCATTAGATATGCTGCTTTGCTCAGATTCATCTGTATAAAAATTAGTTCTTATTTTAAACTCTTCTTTAAAATCTTGTAGAAGAATAGCTGTACTGTACCAGCATGTTTTGTTTGTAAAAAGTGCCGTACTTTGTTATTTACTGAAATATCATTGCTGTGCATACTGGAGAATTATGCACTTAGACTCCTTAATTTCAAAGGCACTATCAATAAGTCAACTTTACTGCCAGTTACTCATTGAGTAGTGGTATGGCTGCTGTTACATAGAATCTTGCATGTGTGTTTATAGTTGTAATTATAGGTTTATAGGACTAGGATTTTTATTAGGTATATAGGTTTTTAGGATTAGGATTTTTATTAGGTATATAGGTTTAGGATTTATACGAGGCCTTGAGTTTACACACGCATTATTATCCTTCAGGCAAAGATGTAGAAGTTTCTTTGTGGTTTCTGTGTATGTATGAGTGAAGTACTTGACTTAGGTTTCAAAATCAAATTGACAAGTTCAGTGAAGTGTATCAAGTTGGTAAAAATTTATATTGTGATGATTCAGAAATGCACATATGATAATGTAAAACCTTACAATGACCTGTCCTTGAGTTTATAGGCACTATAAAGGATATAAATAATTTGTAGGGTGTATGGAGAGAGAATATTTCCTTTGCTTTAATTTATAAGTGGCAGTGCACAATCTGAAAATGAGCCATCGGAACCATGTCTTTGAACCTTACAAATACTTTCTAGCAGCTAAATTACAAACTTAAAAAAATTAATATAATTTTACCATCCTTTAGTGAGCATGATTTTAACGTGTAAGAACATCTTAGGTGCTAAGTCTTCTGACTCTGGCTTTTGTAATACACACAGACATTTGGATATTTTGCACTTTAACTTGGCTGCTTTCTGTTCAGCCACTTGCAGTCTTTCTTTTTCTAAGGTGGGTTCTCCCCACTCCTTCTGGACTATTGCATTAATTGGAATAGTGTTCCTCAGATTTTCTGTTACTTGTTTTTGATTTAGCTATGTTAGTTTGTGTTCATGTCTTATCTATGTAAGACTGAATTGACTTTGGTAATAACTTTGGTTCTTCAAGATAGGGAGCAGGAACTGGTTGCAATTACCAGGCAGCAGGTGTAAAAATTAATCCATTTCCTGGGGAAGGCAAATGTATAAATGTTCATGGCCAATAAGTGTAGCCTTATCTCATGCAACAGTCTTGGGACTAACCTGCTTTCAGGTAGCACAGCTTTTTCCAGTGTTCTGCGACCCACTTGAAACACTCCTCTGCCTACTAGCCAGCTAGCACCCCACCTTTTGGCAAACAGTGATGTATAATAAAAAATGTCTTAGTAAGGCTGCAGGAATTCTTACTCTTATGATTATAGTTTTTGTGGAATAATTTCTGAATGAAATAAAGCCAAATTTATGGGGGAGAGAATTTTGGTGTCCATCACTCACATGTCAGTGCTTAGTCAAAGCAAGCAATTGTGATGTTAACCTCAGTAGAGATTAGCAATATGAAGAGTTGCTCTGTAATTTTGACATACCTGTGTGTCATGGTTTAAGCCCAGCTGGTAACTCAGAACCACGCAGCTGCTCGCTCACTCCCCCTCTTTCCCCCCACCCACTCTGGGTGGGATGGGGAGGAGAATTGAAAGAATATAGATCCCATGGGTTAAGACAAGAACAGTCCAATAACTAAAATATAATATAAAACTACTACTACTAATAATAATAATGGAAGTAACAAGGCAAGAGAATATAAAACTAACAGGGAAGGGAAAAATACCAATAAACACAACTGATGCATAATACAACTGCTCACTACCTGCTGACTAATACCCAGCCCGACCCAAGCAGTGGTCTGCCCTTCTGAGTGACTCCCCCTAGTTTATATACTGGGCATGATGTGGTGTGATATGGAAAACCTCTATAACTATTTTGGGCCAGGTGTCCTTTCTCTGCTTCCTCACTGGCAGAGCATGAGAGACTGAAAAGTCCTTGATTAGAGTAAGCGTTACTTACAAACAACTAAGCATTGTTCTCAGACTAAAGCCGAAACACAGCACTGCACCAGCTACTAAGAAGGAGAAAAATAACTTACAGCTGAACCCCGGACAGTATCCACACCTTATTACATACCATACGTGTTATGCTCATATCCCACATTTTACAATATACCATTGCTTTTTGTCTTTTTGTTTCTTGGTACATATATATATACACACATATATATGCAAACACACATAGACAGATATCATTCCTTAATTCATGGGGCAGGAGACGCTGTGTGTAGCGTTGCTGCTGGCTTTTTCCATGACTGTTCTCTGGTGATGATCATGACGTCACATATAGAAGTGTTATATAGCAGGCAACAGCATATAATTGAGTTAATTGGCTTTTTTCCCCTAAAATAAAATCCCCTTAAGGTATACAACAGACTTTCCCATATTCCCACATTACCCACCAAGTATATCTGGGTCACTGAGCAAAAGCAATACCACAAGTGGATTTGCCTTTACCTGAAGCAGGAATAACCCAGACCGTCTTCCCCAGAAGATTATTTATGCGCACCACAGAAAAATTGTCCCCTTCTAGTTCCAACTGGACTGGGCCAGCCCTGTTGGCAGATCCTCTGGAGTTGACCAATAAGGAGGCTTTTGGTAAATGTGTATCCCAGTGTTTGAAAGTCCCACCACCCATTGCTCTCAGTGTAGTTTTTAACAGCCCATTGTACTGTTTGATTTTCCCAGAGGCTGATGCACGATAGGGGATGTGATATACCCACTCAATGCCATGCTCTTTGGCCCAAGTGTCTATAAGGTTGTTCCAGAAATGAGTCCCGTTGTTTGACTCAATTCTCTCTGGGGTGCCTTGTCACCACAAAATCTGTTTCTCAAGGCTCAGGAGAGAGCCGGGCAGGGGCATGGAGCATAGTGTGTTTCCAGCCATCCTGTGGTTGCTTCCACCATGGTAAGCACATGGCGCTTGCCTTGGCAGGTTGGTGGGAGTGTGAAATAATCAATCTGCCAGGCCTCCCCATATTTGTACTTCAGCCATCGTCCTCCATACCAAAGAGGCTTTAACCATTTAGCTTGCATAACTGCAGCACATGTTTCATAGTCATGAATAACCTGGGCAATAATGTCCATTGTTAAGTCCACTTCTCGATCACGAGCCCATCTGTATGTTGCATCTCTGCCCTGATGGCCTGACGTGTCATGGGCCATTGGGCATTTGCCACCATCATGGATGGTGTCAATGTGAAGTACTGGCCATTTTTCTCATTTAGCATTGTCCAAAGACAGCTGGATGGATTTCACCTCTGCAAACTGACTCAATTCACCCTCTCTTTCAGCAGTCTCTGAAACTTGGAAGGCAGCTATATGGACTCCCCTAAATCTCTGGTGCATTGCTACTATACGTCAGGATCCATCAGTAAACAAGACATATTGCTTCTCACTTTCTGGCAGTTCATTTTATGGTCGGGACTCTTCAGCAGGCATCACCTCCTCCTCTGGTGACATTCCAAAGTCTTTGCCAGGCCATGATGACTTCTAGAATTCCTGGATGACTGGAATTTCCTATTTGAGCTCATTGTGTAATTAGTGCAGCCCACTCCATGTAGCATCGGTTGCATGGTATGTAGAGGAGAGAGTGCCTTTGAATGTCTAGCACAGGCAACTGGGCTGCCAGGAAGAGCTGTGCTTCAGTGCCAATCACTTCTGAAGCAGCTCGAACTCCTTCATAGGCTTCCAGTGTCTCTTTTCAGTTGGGGTACAGCTGGCCTTGGATCCTCTGTATCCCCAACTCCAAAAGACGAGGGGTTGACTTAAAGTATCCCCTGGAGCTTTCTGCCAGAGGCTCCATGTAGGTCCCTTCTCCCTGGCTGCTGTATAAAGCACATGCCTCACATCTTGCTTGGTTCGGTCTGGCCTGAGGGCTTACTCCATTAAATCTCTTTTGTTTAATTTGTTCAAAGGCTTGTTGTTGCTCAGGGCCGCATTTGAAATCAATCCCCTTACAGAAGGCTTACAGACTGTAATTTGGGATGTGCATTTTCGAGAACCCCATGACACCTAAGAAAGCTTGTGTTTCTTTATTATTAGTTGTTCTTTGACCATCAGGAACCCCAAAACAGAAGGATCCCCTGAGAGATCAGGCAAGGTGGACAGCTGTTTAATTTCCTCCAGTATCCTTTTGGGTCTTTGAAGTCAGTGATAATGAAGAGCTTGGGCCCACTGTAGGACAGGATCTGGTTCGAGACCGTCTTAAGAACCTGAACGTACACAAGTCCATGGGACCTGATGAAATCCATCCACGGGTCCTGAAGGAACTGGCGAATGAAGTTGCAAAGCCACTGGCCATCATATTTGAAAAATCATGGTAGTCAGGTGATGTTCCCAACAACTGGAAAAAGGGAAATATAACCCCCATTTTCAAGAAGGGGAAAATGGATGACTCAGGGAATTACAGACCAGTCAGTCTCACCTCTGTGCCTGGCAAAATCTTGGAGCAGATTCTCCTGGAAGTCATGCTAGGGCACATGGAAAACAACAAGGTGCTTGGTGACAGCCAGCATGGCTTCACTAGGGGGAAATCCTGCCTGACCAATCTGGTGGCCTTCTATGATGGGGCTATGGAAACGATGGACAGGGTCGAGCAGTTGGCGTCATCTACCTGGACTTGTGCAAAGCTTTCAACACTGTCCCACATGACATCCTTGTCTCTAAATTGGTGTGATAGGTGGACCACTTGGTGGATAAAAAACTGCATGACCGCGTGCAAAGAGTTGTGGTCAACGGCTCAATGTCTGGATGGAGACCAGGAACGAGTGGTGTCCCTCAGGGATCGGTGTTGGGACTGGTCTTCTTCAACATCTTTGTCGGTGACATGGACAGTGGGATTGGGTGTGCCCTCAGCAAGTTTGCTGTTGACACCAAGCTGTGTGGTTCGGTGGATACACTGGAGGGAAGGAATGCCATCCATAGGGACCTTGATACGCTTGTGAGGTAGGCAGATGCCAACCTCATGAAGTTTAACCATGCCAAGTGCAAGGTCCTACACCTGGATCGGAGCAATCCCAGGCACAGCTACAGATTGGGCAAAAAGTAAATTCAGAGCAGCCATGCGGAGAAGGACTTGGAGGTGTTGGTCGATGAGAAAATGAACATGAGGCGGCAGTGTGTGCTTGCAGCCCAGAAAGCCAACCGTATTTTGGGCTGCATCAAAAGAAGCGTGACCAGCAGGTCAAAGGAGGTGATCCTGCTCCTCTGCTCTGCTCTTGTGAGATCTCGTTTGGAGTATTGTGTGCAGTTCTGGTGCCCTCAACATAAGAAGGACATGGAACTGTTGGAACAAGTCCAGAGGAGGGCCATGAGGATGATCAGGGGACTGGAGCACCTCCCATATGAAGACAGGCTGAGAAAGTTGGGGCTGTTCAGCCTGGAGAAGAGAAGGCTGTGTGGAGACCTCATAGCAGCCTTCCAGGATCTGAAGGGGGCCTACAGGGATGCTGGGGAGGGACAATTCATTAGGGAGTGCAGTGATAGGACAAGGGGTAATGGGTTGAAACTTAAACAGCAGAGGTTTAGATTGGATCTAAGGAAGAAATTCTTTACTGTTAGGGTGGTGAGATACGGGAATGGGTTGCCCAGGGAGGTTGTGAATGCTTCATCCCTGGCAGTGTTCAAGGCCAAGTTGGATGAAACCTTGGATGATATGGTCTAGTGTGAGGTGTCCCTGCCCATGGCAGTGGGGTTGGAACTAGATGATCTTAAGTTCCTTTCTGTCTTGGTTTAAAACCAAGATGCACAGCTCGTGCACTCACTCCCCCCCTTTGCTCACCCCACTCCCGGAGATTTAGGAAGGAAAATTCAAAGAATGTAGCTCCCACGGGTTGAGATATGAACAGTTTAATAGCTAAGGTATAACACAAATCACTACTGCTAGTACTAATGCTACTAATAATAATGATAAAGGAAATAATAAGTGAAGAGAATACAACACCTCACCAGCCGCCGACCCATAACTCACCCCACCCTGCCCTGCTGAGCACCGACCGATACCTCCTCCAACCCCCAGAGCACTAGCTTTTCCAGGTAACTTTCTGTTACATCCTGGGCATGACGTGCTATATTATGGAATACCTCTTTGGCTAGCCTGTGTCATGTATACTGTCTTTGCTTCCTCCTGGCCTCCCCTTCTCCCTGGCAGAGCATGAGACTCAGAAAGTCCTTGGACAAATCAAACATTTGAGCAGTAACTAAAAGCATCGCTGCTATCAGCAACATTCCCAGCCTGAAAGTCAAAACACAGCCCTGCACCAGCTACCAAGAAGGAGAAAAAATGACTGCTACTGCTGAACCCAGGACACTTTCCAAACCTAACTATTCTATGATTCTAAGTCCTCTCTCCTGATGCAGTATGCCAAGGATGTATGCAGCCTCTGGACCAGTCATGATGGGATGCTTTTGCCAGTCATTCCAAATTAGGCTGATTTCAGCTTCCAGTACACTTAAGTTGGGATCCTCCTGTCAGTCCAGAAATACAAATGGGTTCCACCCCTGGATATCCTCATGGCATCAGGGTATACTGTCCACCGCTGTCTACTAGAGCCTTATAGTCCTGTGGGAGTGATGTGCCAAGCCATCTGATCCAAACAGCTGGAGTGAAATCAGCTCTTACATTCCATCTGGGAAAGTGCTCACCAGAGACTGGCGCAGCAAGTTTCTTGGGAAGATTCCCAGTGACCACTGTTTTTCTTTCAATCCTTCACCCATTCCTCCAGAAATGAGGTAGGTTTTCTATCATGTCTTCTCCATGATCCTGCTACTAAAACCATAGGGTGTCCTTTAGTGTGTACCTCCTGTATCTTCTCCTTCTGGCAATTGGGCTCCTTGTGATAATATCTGAGATGCGGGTGGAGCTGGATAGATTGTCTCTCAACTGTTTGAACTTCTGGGACAGGAGTTTTTCCACAGCTGAAATGATGGAAGGGGTTAGATTGTCTTCAAACTCTTGGAGTTGACGACTCACTTTATCAGCTGTTGGTGGTGCTGCCTCACTCCAGGTCAGTGTTGGCAATGAATTGGCATATGATGATGGCACGCTGCATGTAGATACCACATGGATTGTGTACTTTCGATTTCATTTGGTTCTGTGGGTTCATTCCCAACATCTGGCCTATGATAGATCATCTCTAGAACAGCTAGTTCCTTCATATACTGGAGGCCTTTCTCTGTCGTGATCCACTTGCCTCGGCGACATATAACATCGCTCTTGTAGGAATATCTTTCCTTCACAACTGCCAAGAGCCACCTCCAGATATTGAGAACTCGTTTCTCTTTTGCAATTCCTGTGTCAATTCCCCCTTCTCTAGAAAGTGCTCCCAGCTGCTTGGCTTCCTTACCCTCTAGTTTGTAACTGTCGGCCCTGTTGTCCCAGCATTGGAGCATCCAGGTGACGATGTGCTCATTTGGAATGCGGCTGAAATCTTTTTCCATATTCCACAGCTCAGTCAAGGTCAGGGATCAAGAAGCTACTTCTTGTTCTGCCTCTTCTTCTGATTCTTGTAATTTGTCTTCTCGTTCTTATGTCACGCTCTATAGTTTTGGCATTGAATTTTTATCTTCCTTCTCTACACGAGTTGCTTTTCATGCTTTTTGTTTGCCTTTTCCCCTTGCTCATATGAGCAAATGATATTTGCACAGATTGGTCCTTTGTTTCTGCTGCAGTGCCTGCAACTGGGGTTGGAGTGGCTGCAGTGTCTGTTGTTGGAGGTGGAGTAGCTATTGTGATTGTTGCTGGGGCTGGGGTAGCTGTTGTGCTTATTGCTTGGGATGAAGCAGCCATATTGTCTGTTGTTTTGCTATCAGATCAGGGACATCTTTTTTCACTTGAGGGTACTGGATAGTGTTGAGCAGGGCTCTGTAGGCCAAGCCCCAGAACACTGTGGTGAGTTGTTCCTCTCTGGTATTGCCAGGATGGCAGCACACCTTGTCTAAGGGTTTTACTGGTTTTTCTGAATTTTGCACTAGTTCAGGGGTGAAGTTCCAAAGCGCTGGAGGGGGGCCCATTGGCCTAGGGACTTGCCCATACGATCCCATGCACCCTGCCACTCATGTCTGTCCAGCCTCAGGGAAGATCTCTTGGTGGTCCTCTTAGATTGTGGTTTAACTTTAAACAAGATCTGAGCCTGACCCTGGTTAGCTTGAGATTAGGTGAGATTGGGCATCTTTGAAGTGCCCTTTCCTGAGATAGTCTTTGCCAACAATGCGTGGAGCCTCTGGACCAGTCATGATGGTAGGCTGTTTTCAGCTTCCAGTACAGTCAACTCTTGGGATTCTCCTGTCACTCCAGAAATAGAAATGGATTCTACCTCTTGACAGCTTGATGGCATCAGGGTACACCTTGCACTCGTGTCTACTACAGTCACATACTACTGTCAGACTGATGTGCCAGGCCATTTGATCCACAGTCAAGTAAACCTGATTGTCTCACTCTAAAACAGCAAATACTGGGTGCAAGTAAAGTGTGACAAAAAAAAAAACTCTGAGACAAATCACAACAACTCGAAGAGGAAATAAATCAACATTGTGACTATCAATCACAAAGTGATTGCCAAAGTGATGGCTGTCAATCCGAAACAATGAATGCTTATCACAAATACGTTATTTGTCATTATCTCAACCCTTCAAGGCCCATGTTGGGCACCACAAGGGACTGTCATGGTTTAAGCCTAGCCAGTAACTTGAACCATGTAGGTCCTCACTCACTCCCCCCTTTCTGCCTCCCCCTCCCTTCTGGGCAGGATAGGATGAATCAGGAGAATTTAAGCCCCACATATTGAGATAAGAACAATCCAATAACTAAAGTTTAATATGAAATTACTACTAGTACTAATGATAAGGGAAGTAACAAGGGGAGAAAATATAACATTTAAAAGGAGCTAAAAGCTGCTAAAGCAATTTATCATCTAGATTGGTTTGATGGTCTAAAGAATTTGTTTTTCCATCTGTAAGCAAGTCATAGGTCTAGGACTGAATCTTCATCTTACTGGGTGCATTTTCCAGAAGGTAGGAAACTGCACAGAGGAAGCCTATGCTTAGTAGTACTGTTCCTTTTCTAGAGTATATTTAGGGAGAAGCAAATACCTTCAAAATTGTAATTTATTATTTTATTGCAAAACTGGCATTCAGTATTTGCTTTCAATTTATCAGTAATTAGTTAATTGAACCAAACATTACATTTAAGCAAGCACTTCTTAATGGCCCTCAAATTAGTTCTATATAGACAAAAGCAGCATCAGGCAGTAAGATCTGTTGCATAAAAAAACCCCAACTTGCATACCACAACAACTATCAACTCAGGTGCCACGTAGGCAACCCAGCAGGATCTCCATATCACACTTGTAATCATTCCTAAGTATTGACTTTTTTTGTGGTTACAGTTATCACATTCTTTATACTTAATGCTCCCTGAAATCAGAGCATGGCAAAGAGCTGCTGGCCTTGTTGCATGGGACTTTTCTGAAAGAAGATAACAGCTGGCTTGCCTAGGGGTAGCCAGCACTGATGGAGGAAGCTGGCTGAGCTCCAGATTTTCCAGGCCTGAAGCTCACTGGAGAGAGTTACAGCTGGCTTTGCAAACTGTCCAGCTGTAGAAAGGCAAGCCTGTTTTGGAATATAGATCCTTCTATACTAGCTACTTTACAGTAATCTAGTTTCTTTAAAAATTTGGAGAATCTGTTAGCTGTTTGTTTCTTTTGACTCTCTTTTACAAAGGGGTCAGATCTAGTGATACTTCTTGCAGTTACATGGAGGTATCTTATGACATGGGAATTCTGTGTATGCTGTTCAGCATACAGTGTAGGTTGCACAAAGGAGACCAGCATTAAAATGTATAGTGTTAGTAGAGATGAAAGGGGAGACTATTTTATTTATCTGGTTTGTAAAGTACTAGAATCACATTCCAAAATGGTGAAAAAGCTATGCTTTAAAGAGCTAGATAGTGTTGTTAGTACTGGTAACTGCTGCTAGCTAGGGAAAAGGAGAATATTCTTAGGCTAATATTTTATTGATGAGGCACTAATGAGATAAGCCAGCAATCTTTTTTTTTTTAATTGTTCTAAGAGCAGCTTTCAAAGTTTGTCTAATTTGTCATTCTTAAGGTGCGGGAGCTCTATATAGCTCTATATATGCAGATGTTGCCCGTCTTGTTCTGGCTTTTACAGCAGGTAAAATTTCTATGAATGAGAAATTTTCTCTATTAAATATGTTGAAGTTTTAAGTAGATTGATGACTAATGGAGAGCAATGAGTGCTTTATATATTGAGTTGATACTGCATTGTAAGGAGAAAGCACTCCTGAAGGTTGAAGCCAATCATTAAATGGCAAAGGAACAGTAAGTAATTAAAAGTTATTAATCTTAATTTAAAAAAATTAATTATATGCAAGGTTATATAAAGATTTGTGTAGGTCTGGGATTAGGAAAGATGTGTAGAAATACATCTGGGCATTTGTTACTGTAGTAGATTGTGTACAGTGTCTGGAGTGAAGATTTCACAATCTTTCAAGTTACATTGGAACAGTACTTGATAAAACATTTACTAATGCTTTTCCAGAGACTGTAATATTGGTTGGAAGCTCCCAAAAGGTGACATAGAGTGATAATGGAGTTTGGAAACAAGATACAGCAGCAGATTAAGCATTATGCTATATGGGGATGTTCTGCTTTGCTTTTTAATTCTCTGTTGAAGCTTAGATTATCATAATTTGTACACATGTTAGTAACTCACAAGAAATAGTTTTCTTCTTGTCCTGTGTGCAAGGCAGCTGAGGAAGGGAAGAGGAAAATGTGGCTATTTGGATAAAAGAAGTAGTTTCTATTAATGAACTAATAAAGATTTAGTTGATGACTTAGAATTTGGTGTACAATAAAAGGATTTAAGCAGGATAGAAAGCAAAATATCCTTACAGAAAGACAGATTGTTAGATGGTAGGTAGATCCCACTCCCAAAGGCAGTGATGAAACAGGCTTCACTGAAAATGTTCAAAATTAGACCAAATAAAATACTGTAGGAAGACAGGCTAGGGACAGCGTGGGCCCTCTCTGGAATCTATCAGGAGAACTGGCTACCCTGGATTTGGAGAAGGCCGAGGTTCTTAATGACTTCTTTGCCTCAGTCTTCATTAGGAAATGCTCTCACCACACCACCCAAGTCTTGGAAGGCAGATGCAGAGACTGAGATGGAGACCTTAGGCCCACTGTAGGAGAGGATCTGGTTCAAGAGCATCTTAAGAACCTGAATGTACACAAGTCCATGGGACCTGATGAAATCCATCTGTGGGTCCTGAAGGAGCTGGCAAATGAAGTTGCTAAGCCACTGTCCATTATATTTGAAAAATCATGGCAGTCAGGTGAAGTTCCCGAAGACTGGAAAAAGGGTAATTTAACCCCCATTTTTTGGTTGATATTCTGGAGGGAAGGAATGCAATTCAGAGGGACCTTGACACATTTGTCAAGTGGCCTGATGCCCATCTTATGAAGTTTAACCATGACAAGTGCAAGGACCTACACCTGGGTCAAAGCAATCCCAGGAACGGCTAGAGGTTGGGTAGAGAAGAGATTCAGAGCAGCCCTGCAGAGAAGGACTTGGGAATATTGGTCGATAAGAAAATGAACATGAGCTGGCAGTGTGTGCTTGCAGCCCAGAAAGCCAACCGTATCCTGGGCTGCATCAAGAGGAGCGTGACCAGCAGGTCAAAGGAGGTGATCCTGCCCCTCTACTTTGCTCTCGTGAGACCTCACATGGAGCACTGTGTGCAGGTCTGGTGTCCTCAACATAAGAAGGACATGGAACTGTTGGAACAAGTCCAGAGGAGGGCCATGAGGATGATCAGGGGACTGGAGCACCTCCCATATGAAGACAGGCTGAGAAAGTTGGGGCTGTTCAGCCTGGAGAAGAGAAGACTGCGTGGAGACCTCATAGCAGCCTTCCAGGATCTGAAGGGGGCCTACAGGGATGCTGGGGAGGGTCTATTCATTAGGGACTGTAGTGACAGGACAAGGGGTAATGGGTTGAAACTTAAACAGCAGAGGTTTAGATTGGATATAAGGAAGAAATTCTTGACTGTGAGTTTGGTGAGGCTCTGGAATGGGTTGCCCAGGGAGGTTGTGAATGCTCCATCCCTGGCAGTGTTCAAGGCCAGGTTGGACAGAGCCTTGGGTGACATGGTTTAGTGTGAGGTGTCCCTGCTCATGGCAGTGGGGTTGGAACTAGATGATCTTAAGGTCCTTTCCAACCCTAACTATATATGATTCTATGATTTAGCTGAATAATGAATGGCCACATCTCTGACTTCCAAGTGTGCTTTGGAGAAGGAAAAGAGAAACAGTGTTTTCTAGCCATATGTAAAAATCAGCAGGAGCCAGGGCTTTCATAAGGAAGAGGTGAAAAGTACAAACAAGAAAAGAGTAATGAGGGAACAAGACCTGTGATGTAGTCTGGAGAAAAATAACCCAACAAACCAACAAACAAACAACCAAAAACAAACAAACAGGGCCATTTTGAAGTTGCAAGATTGCATTCTGTATATCATAAAATACTGGAAGTTTAGAAGCCATAATAAGTCTGTGGATGTATAAGTATTAGCAGTAGCTACCTTACAGAAAGAAAAAAGGGATAAAAAAAGATTAAGGTTTCAGCTACAGACAATGAAGGAAAATGTACTAAGCACAAAAACTGAACAAATGAATGTAAATTTACTTGGTCAAGGCAAGCAGTGAGCAAATAGTGACCCTGAGGGGAAAGAGTAAAGAAGCTACCATGCTTAAAACAGGAAAGAAATAGAGGTGGTAAGTGAAAATGGGGGGGGGGAAAGTGGAATTTGGTTGCATTTTGATGCACAGGAAATACATTCAAAAAATGTCCTTTAATAATTACTGTATGAGGACTTCAACATATTTAGAAGTGCTGAAACAGTAGAAAATTATTGAGAAATAAAGGGGCACAGATCAAAATCATTACCTTAAATTCCATACAGAAACTAATCAGCAACAAGCACGTACTCCTAAAAGGAACAAATGCACCTGAACTCAGTGCAATATTTTACAGTAATTTAAATTCCAGTTTCTATAGAGTTTTAAGATACCTTTCAACACAAACATAACCTTCAGAACTAGAAGTGATTAAGGAATGAACATCAGCAATTTTTTTTCTGAAACAGAATGCATAACCTCTGGCAGCAAACAAGGAACATAGTAAAAACTGATGAATCAAAGTTACTTGACTGTGCATTAAAATTTATAAACAACTTAAACCACTCTTCATCAATTAAAATAATTCAAACTGTTCTAACCCTCTTGCCTATTTTCCTAACAGCAAACACAGTATTATTATGTCCTTAACTCAGCATGAGAAGTGTAGACAATGAACAAGGTACTAGCAAGCTAGTCTGGGATATTATTAAATTATTTAATATTTCTCACAGCCTAAAACCACACACAATGAGTGTACCCCATCTAATGCTATCTATTCACATGCTGAACCAATGCTGAATCCCAAATGATCTGTTCATAAAGATCAATTACTAAGATTACTAACCCAGACTGATCTAGAATATTCAGAAGTAGATGTTTTAGTATGTTGAGGTTATCAGAGACATTATTTCAGCCTTCAGAAAAGGGGAAATCTTACTGCTGTTTGTAACCACCTCATGGGAAAATGCAGAGAAGATAGAGCCAGACTCTCTCAGAGGTGCAGAGCAGAAGCATGTGACACAATGGGCACAAGTTGGAATATGGGAAATTTCAGTTTAATGTAAGGAAAAGAAAATTTACCACTAGGGTGGGCAAGCACTGGAACAGATTGCCCAGAGAAGTTGTGTAATCTCATCTTTAAGATGTTCAAAACATGACTGGTCAAGGCACTGGGCAACATGCTAACCTTTAAGGAGGAGGTTCGAGCAGACACCTCCAGAAGTCCTTCCCAGCCTTTTACCACTACATCCATAACCATATTATCAATGATCTTATAAAAGTGATGAGTCAGAAAAGGTAACAAGACTTCAGAGTTTACAGAAAATGTTAATTGGTCCATCTCCACTAAAAAAAGGGAAGCCATTTTCATTATTTCCACCACTGAAGACAACAAGCATAAAAGCAAAACAATAACAAAGTCACAGAAAACAAAAAATATTTAATCTGATTTAGCCATTGAAAAATTAGAAAATAGCAGGCTTACCAAGCAAAATTATGATCAAGACAGTGTTGAGACAGCAAGTACTGTCCTTTCATTCCTCTTAATTTACCAGTGAAAAGGTGAAGAATCATCTCCCAGACTGCTACACTTTGGAGTTCTTCAAGGAACGCACTGAAGCAAGTTCCTTTTCTAACTTTCTGAATGCTTCAAACTACTACTACTCCTCTGTCTACTGCTAAAGTTAACTTTATTTTCACATCTGTTAAAGGCTGTTTCCACAAATCAAGCAGACTTAAAAAGATAAAAAAGGGTATTTAATAGTCACACTACTGATAACCAGAATAACAAAGTGGTGACAGCTGAAATGCTAATTTTTCTTAAGGCCCTTCTTGAAAAAGGTTTCAATAACTATATGAGAACAAAGTAACAGTGCTTTCTAGTCCCAGTCTCAATCAAAAAGGTAATGATCACACTATGACAGTTGTGAATCTTCTACCATACGTCCTATTACAGGAAAAATAATACAAACCACTAATTAACAGCACAAATGACCAACAAATTCAGGCTGAGAAAGAATTCAGCCAAAGCACAGAAAATATATAAAAGCAGAAAGACTGATAACTTCTGTTCTCTTTTTCTTATGCAAACAGGGGATACCAACTAAAAATGAAAGCTACTACCTACAAACCACTGAAAAGAAAAATTCTTTAGGACAATTACATTAGAACTCACTACTAAAGTTTTTGAGGAAAAGTCTTTTGCAAGCCTTCAACAATCTAGATGCTCCTTTACCAATGCAGATGCATGGGGCCCCAACGATATGCTTCCCCTTACTTAACAAGGGCTGCAATATCAGTCTAACTCAACAAATCATACCTTGCAAAAAAACACTTGATCCAAAAATTTCAGTATATCAAATACAGCAATAAAAACAAAAGCGTAGGAAATAGAAGCTTTTGAAAAGACAGAAGAAAAAAAAAGAAAGAGAAAAAAAAGACATTTAGAAAATATATCCTTTATCAAACTTTTTTCTTTTCTCACTTAAAAAGGTATTGTGAAAGGAAGAAACAAGCCACTTCTAAACGTGCAAATTTCAGAATGGCTATGGACAGATATGACATTTATCTGCACCTGTGAGTAAACATCTGCTAACTCACTTGCCATACCACTTGTGATTTATCAGTCTACTCACTTCTGAAGATAAATGTCATATCAAACCTTAGCTATCATGTAATCTAGCAGTATTAACTTACAATATTCATGCTTTTATGGGCTTACATTTATTTTTACCATTGGTTACCATGCTCTAATAGTAACAGCTAGAATTATTCAACAGTACCTCAAAATTTGCATGAGCAAAAAAAAAAGGACTTTTCTAAAGCTCAGCACATATTTACATATTTTTTAATGTTAAAATGACAATATTGTTCTATTAAGTAAACATTTTCAAAGAAGCAATGAAGGAAAATAAAGCCAAAAGTCACTGCATCACTTGTATCACATACTCCTTAATTTATGATTCAATTCTTAGAATCACAGAATAGTTAGGATAGGAAAGGACCTTAAGATCATCAAGTTCCAATCCCCATGCTATGGGCAGGGACACATCACACTAAACAACGCCATCCAAGGCTCTGTCCAACCTGGCCTTGAATGCCATCAGGGATGGAGCATTCACAACTTCATTTGGGCAACCTATTCTAGTGTCTCACCACACTTATAAGTAAAGAATTTCTTCTTTATATCCAATCTAAAAGTCTCCTGTTTATGTTTTAACCCATTACCCGTTCTCCTGTCACTACAGTCCCTAATGAAGAGTCCCTCCCCAGCATCCCTGTAGGCCCCCTTCAAATACTGGAAGGCTGTTATGAGGTCTCTACACAGCCTTCTCTTCTCCAGGCTGAACAGCCCCAACTTTCTCAGCCTATCTTCATACGGGAGGTGTTCCAGTCCCCTGATCATCCTCGTGGCCCTCCTCTGGATTTGTTCCAACAGTTCTATGTCTTTTTTATGTTGAGGGCACCAGAACTGACTAGGTGTGTTGGGATGGAATGATGCCCCCTTCCTCCAACACATCTAGTTTAAACCATCCTTGACCAGTCTGGCAAGCCTCCTACATAAAAACCGCTCTTCCCCTTCTTTGTCAGACCAGCTCCACGAGTAGACCTTGTCTACTAACGTGGGTCCAGTGTTCAGGATACCCAAACCCCTGACTATGGCACCACCATTCTAACCATTTATTAACCTGGCCAGTCCTCCTAGCCCTTTTTTGGGTCCTCCCCTGTATCCTGGAGAATTTAGGTTAAACTTCATAAAGTTGGCATCAGCCCACCTCACAAGTGTGTCAAAGTCCCTATGGATGGCATTCCTTCCCTCCAGCATATCAACTGATCAGCTTGGTGTCATCAGCAAACTTGCTGAGGGCGCCCACAATCCCACTGTCCATGTCACCGACAAAGATGTTGAACAAGACTGGTCCCAACACCTATCCCTGAGGAACACCACTTATTACTGGTCTACAGCTGGACATTGAGCTGTTGACCACAGCAGTTTGCATGCAGCCATCCAGCCAGTTCTTTATCCACCAAGTGGTTGGCCTATCAAACTGATGTCTCTCCAATTTAGAGACAAGGATGTCGTGTGGGACACTGTTAAATGTTTTGCACAAGTCCAGGTAGATGACATCAACTGCTCCACCCCTCTCCATCGTTTCTGTAGCCCCGTCATAGAAAGCCACCAGATTGGTCAGGCAGGATTTCCCCCTAGTGAAGCTATGCTGGCTGTCACCAAGCACCTTGTTGTTTTTCATGTGCTCTAGCATGCCTTCCAGGAGAATCTGCCCCAAGATTTTGCCAGACACAGAGGTGAGACTGACTGGTCTGTAATTCCCTGAGTCATCCATTTTCTCCTTCTTGAAAATGGGGGTTATATTTCCCTTTTTTTCAGTCATTGGAAACTTCACCTGATTGCCATGTTTTTTTAAATATGATGGCCAGTGGCTTAGCAATTTCATTTGCCAGGTCCTTCAGAACCTGCAGATGGATTTCATCAGGTCCCATGGACTTGTGTACGTTCAGGTACTTAAGATGGTCTCGAATCAGATCCTCTCGTAAAGTGGGCCCAAGGTCTAGGTTTTCACAGTCCCTGCATCTGCCTTCCAAGACTTGGGTGGTGTGGTGAGAGTATTTGCCAGTGAGGACTGAGGCAAATAAGTCATTAAGGACCTCAGCCTTCTCCAAATCAAGGGTAGCTCGTTCTCCTGGTAGCTTCTGGAGAGGGCCCACATTGTCCCTAGTCTGTCTTTTATTTGCAATGTAACTATAACATCCCTTCCTGTTACCTTTCACATCCCTAGCCAAGTTTAATTCTAACTGGGCCTTAACTTTCCTAACCTGGTCCCTAGCTTCCCAGACAACATTCCTGTATTCTTCCTAGGCTGCCTGTCCTTGCTTCCACCTTTTATAAGCCTCTTTTTTCCCCTCAAAGTTTCCTCAGCAGCTCCTTATCCATCCAAGGAGGTCTCCTGGCCCTTCTAGTCAGGATGCAACACTCCTGTGCTTGTAGCAGGTGAGTCTTGAATATCAACCAGCAGTTGTGGGTCCTCCTGCTCCCTAGGGTTTTATCCCATGGAATCTCACTAAGCAGATTCCTGATGAGGCCAAAGGCTGCTCTTGAAGTCCAGGGCAGTAATGTTGCTGCACACTCTTCTCACTTTCCTGAAGGTCTTGAACTTGACCATCTCATGATCACTACAACTAAGGCTGCCCTGGAATGTCACCTTTCCAACCAGCCCTTCCTTGCTGGTGCGCACGAGGTCAAGCATGGCACCTCTCCTTGTTGACTTCTCTATTACTTGCAGAAGGATGTTGTCTTCCACACAATTGAGGAACCTCCTGGATTGCTTGTGCCAGGCCGTACCATCCCTCCAATAGATATTTGGGTGATTGAAGTTCCCCATGAGGACAAGGGCCTGTGAGCATGAGGCTGTTCCTATCTTTCTATAGAGTTCTTCATCCACAGGTTCCTCTCGATCAGGCAGTCTATAACAGATCCCCACAGTAATGTCTCCCATCGCTGTTCTCCCTTTAAGCCTAACCCACAAGCTTTCTGTTGACTGCTCACCAGTCCTCAGACAGAGTTCCATACTCCCCAGCGTATCCATAACATAAATAGCAACTCCCTCTCCCAGTCTGCTGGTCCTGTCTTTTCTAAAGAGCCTATAACCCTCTATTCCAACACTCCAGTCATATTAGCCATCCCACCATGTTTCTGTGATATCCGTTGTATTGTATCCCCATAGACATGCACACATGTCTAATTCCTCTTTTTTTTTCCCCCCATACTACAGGAGTTTATATAGAGGCATCTGTGCCAAGCTGCAAATGGTGCCAGCTCATTGGCTGGAGCCGCTGAAATATCTGTACATTGCTCTGAGCATTCATTATAGGTGCTGGCGACTGACTGGGAGTTCTGGGATGGAATGATGCCCCCCTCCCCCAGCACATCTAGTTTAAAGCTTTCTTGACCAGCCTGGCAAGCTTCCTTCCAAAACCACAGTTTTAATACAGTTTTAGATACACTTCGTAAGAATAATGCTAATTGGTACTGAACCAAGTTGCAGTGGTTCCCGTTTGCTTCAAGTAGCTGTGTAGCATGTCATGTTGCCCTCTAGGAGTGAATATTGCATCCTGTGGGTGTGAGATTGATATGTGTAATTTGGGAACTGCAGACACATTATGTAATGGGAGTCCTGTAGTTGTGACTGTGAAGAGCACAAGACTTCTGAAGTTGTCATGCCTGAGCTGTGGTTGTAATCTTATTTGCAGCTGTTTGTCTGTGTTTTGTTTTCAAAGGTTATTTATGGACTTCGTTCTAGCTCTGCAGCATCCACACATCTTTTACTCTTCTGTTCATTACATCTGTGCCTACTTTGTCCTTGATTTCATGGGTATGCATTTTGCTCTTGCTTGCACGTGACCCTTGCAGTTTTTTTCTTTTTGATTTAATTTGTTTATGGATAAAATTTTATGTTTCTACCCCAGTTTCAGTTTTGGGTAAGGACTTCAGAAATTGGCTTAGTAGTAGAGTGAAATCAGGAGAATATCCAGTTAACATTTAAAAAATTAATAGTATATGATTACTACAAAACATTGTTTTCTGTCTTGTGTATATCTGACTTTAGAACCTGTAATATTTTAGAATTTACTTATAGTATGTATATATTTTTTTAAAGCATAGCTATATAGTGAAAGGCCTCATGGTTGTAGGTGGATACCACTGAAGTTATTTGTCCCGGGTTCAGCAGTAGCAGTCATTTTTCTCCTTCTTAGTAGCTGCTGCAGTGCTGTGTTTTTGACTTTCAGCCTGGGAACAGTGCTGATAACACCCATGGTTTTAGTTGCTGCTCAGTAATGTTTACTATGACCAAGGACTTTCTGAGTCTCATGCTCTGCCAGGGAGGAGAGGAAGCCAGGAGGAAGCAGAGACAGGATGCCTGACCCAAACTAACCAAAGAGGTATTCCATACCACAGCATGTCATGCCTACTATATAAACTGGGGGGCTACATTGCTGCTATGGTCAGGCTGGGTATTGGTCAGCTGGTGGTGAGCATTTATATTCTCTTCCCTTGTTATTTCCCTTATCATTATTATTATTAGTTGCTACGTCTAGGCAGGATTCTGACTTAGAGGCGTTCAGTCATAAGCCTACAGATGGTAGCCTCATGCCAGTGGCTTCTCAGCCAACAGCAATCACCAGGGGTCTGAACATGCGGTTCCTCTCGTACTGAGCAGGATTACTAATGAAACAAAACATCATCAGTAGGGTAAAATTAGCCTGTCTCATGACATTCCAACCGGATTTGCCTATCCCACATTGCCCTTTTAGTGCTTATCCCGCTTGTAGTAAGCATGGGTAAAGCCCTTCCCAAATCTTCATTTGTGAAGCCAAGCCATCAATCAATTATTATTGGTGGTAGCAGTAGTGGTTTATGTTATACTTTAGTTACTGGACTGTTCTTATCTCAACCCATGGGAGTTAAATTCTTTCTGTTCTCTTGCCCATCCCTCCGGGATCAGGGGGAGGAAGGGGGGGGGGAGTGGGCGAATGGCTACATGGTTCTTGTTGCCGGCTAGGCTTAAACCACTACAGTTCTTTGTGGCACCCAAGGTGGGGCACAAATGGTTGAGATAATGACAGATCTGACCAGTGAGTGTCTAATCGTATTTGTGATAAGCATTCATTTTATTGGATTAATATTCATTCATCACAATGCTGATTTATTGACCCTCAAAGTTGTTGCTCATGATCTCGCAGTTTCAGCATGTCATAGCTTACTTACAGCCGGTATTTGCTGTGTTAGTATTTATCGGCTGGGGGCCTTGGGCTAAGGTTCTTGTTTCATTGTACTTTATGGTAATTACTTGTAATACAATAGATTCATTGATCAAGAAACTGCCCTGGCTTGCGTTCCCAGTGTGGTCACCACCTCTATACTTTGGGAAGTATATAATAGTGTTTAGCAATTACACATCTTTTTTCCCCTCCTTGGGTGGTCAACCTGTGAAGGAGACATTCCCTTACCTTCTCAGCCCCCTCAGCAGACCGTTTACAGCATCATTTGAGAGTTCTGAAGTTTTTGAATGGCTCTTGGGTACCCTCGAGACTTGCCTTCTGATTGTGATGGGGATCACTGTGTTGGCCCACTTATAGAGTGTGTTTGGTCCATGACCATGTCGTCTTATCTCTAAAGTTAAGCAGAGTCGGGTTTGGGTCTTGTCTAGGATTAGATGATGATATAGGAGGACCAAGAGACTTTCCCTGAAGCTGGACAGTCATGAGTGGCAGGGTGTGTGGGATAGTATGGGCAAGTACCTAGTCCCCTGGGCCCCTCTAGTGCTTTGGAACTTCACCACTGAACAAGTAAAAAATCCAGAAAAATTAGTAAAATATTAAAATGAGGTGTGTTGTCATCCAGGTCACACCAGAGAGGGACAAATCATAGCAATGTGCTGGGGCTTTGTCTATGCTTACAAAGCCCTGTTCAACACTATGCAACACCTTCAAAGGGAAAAAAATGTCTCTGAATCTGATGGCAAAGCAACTGACAATGCAGGTACTCTAACTCCAAATACAGCGGCTACTCCAACTCCAAATGCAGCAGCTATGCCAGCCCCAGCAACAAGTACAGCAGCTACTCAAAGTCTAACCGCAACAGACAGCACAGCTACTGCAGTTCCAAGCACAGCAGCTATGCCAACCCCAGTGACAAGTACAGTAGCTATTCAAACTCAGACCACAACAGACAGCACAGCTACTCCATCTCCAGGGACAGCAGCCATACCAGCCCCAATGACAAGCACAGCAGCTACCCAAACTCCAACAACAGATACTGCAGCTACTCCGACCACAGTGTTAATCACTGCAGCTAAACCAGAGGACCAATTTGTGCCAATATCAGTTGTCCCTATACACAAGGGAAAAGGCAAAAAAGAGGCAAGAAAGATGAAAAAGCAAGATGAAGAAGCAAGATGAAGAAACATGTACTCACCACTGACAGGATCTGACCAGAAGTTATTAGTACTTGAATCAGAGGAAGAAGAGGTGACTTCTTGACCCTGGACCTCAACTGAGCTATGGAATATGCAGAAAGATTTTACCTGTCAACCAGGGGAGCACATCATCACCTGGTTGCTCTGATGCTGGGACAATGGGAACGATGGTCACGAACTAGAAGGTAGGGAAGCCAAGCAGCTGGGATCACTTGTTAGGGAAGGGGTAATTGACAAAGCAGTTGCAAAAGAGAAACAGTCTCTCAGCCTTTGGAGGCGTCTCTTGGCAGCTGTGAAAGAAAGGTTTCCATACAAGGATGATGTTAAGAGTTGTTCAGCCAAATGGACCTCGCTAGAGAAAGACATCCAGGCTCTGAAAGAATGAGCCATTGTAGAGATGATCTATCACAGGCAGGATGCCAGGGATGCATCCGCAGATCCAGATGAAGTCGAATGTACAAGATCCATGTGGCGGAAATTTACAGGGAATGCACCGTCATCATATGGCTGCTCATTGGCAGCAATAACCTGGAAGGATATAACACCACCAACAGTGTATGCAATGGTTCATAAACTCTGGGAGTTAGTAGAGAATCTCAAACCTTCAATAATTTCAGCTGTGGAAAAACTCTCAAGAGTTCAGACAATTGAGAGATGATCTGTCTGATCTATCCAGCTCCCCATGTGTACCAACCCACGTCTCAGCTATTAACAGAAGGCATCCTACTGCTTAAGAGAGAAGATATAGGAGGTATATGCCACGGGCCACCCTATGGTTTTACCTGTCAGATCACAGAGAAGACATGAGAAAGTGGGGTGGAAAACGTACCTCAGCTCTGGAAGAACGGGTGCATGAAATGATGAGGAGAACGAAGGTCAAGGATGATTGTCCCATGAAAGCTGTGGCTTCAGTCTCTGGTGAGCAGGTTCCTAGATGGAGTGGAAGAGCTGATTTTACTTCAGCTCCTGTGATAAAGAAGACTAATCCCTGTCAACAAGACCTAAGTGACTGATGTGATGACTGTTAGAGGGGCCCTGCCTCCAGCCAGGTAGAGGTAGGAGACAATCGCATTTACTGGACTGTGTGGATCAGATGGCCTGGCACATCAGTCCCACAGAAGTATAAGGCTCTAGTAGATACGGGTACACAGTGTACCCTGATGCCATCAAGCTGTCAAAGGGTGGAACCCACTTATATTTCTGAAGTGACAGGAGGATCCCAAGAATTGACTGTACTGGACGCTGAAATTAGCCTGACTAGGAGGAAGTGGCAAAAGCACCCCATTGTGACTGGTCCAGAGGCTCCATGCATCCTTGGCATAGATTACCTCGGGAGATGGTACTTCAAAGACCCAAAAGGGTGCTGATGGGCTTTTGGAATTGCTGCTCTGGAGACAGAGGAAATTGAACAGCTGTCCACATTGCCTGGTCTCTCAGAGAACCCTTGTATTGAGGCGTTGCTGAAGGTCAAAGATCAACAAATGTTAATCGCAAACACAACAGTGCACTGGTGGCAATATCTCACTAACCAAGGCTCCCTCATTCTCATCCATAATCTGATCCATAGACTGGAGAGCCAAGGAGTGATCAGGAGGACTCACTCACCCTTTATTGGCCCCATATGACCAGTGTGGAAGTCTAACGGAGAGTGGAGATTAACAGTAGACTATCATGGCCTGAATGAGGTCATACCACCCTTGAGTGCTGCTGTACCGGACATGCTAGAACTTCAATATGAACTGGAGTCAAAGGCAGCCAAGTCGTATGTCACAATTGATATTCCCAATGCATTTTTCTCAGTTCTTTTAGCAGCAGATTGCAGGCCAGTTTGCTTTTACTTGAGGGGCATCCAGTGCAGTTGGAATCTACTGCCCCAGGGGTGGAAACACAGCCCTACCATCTGCCATGGACTGATCCAGACTGCACTGGAACAGGAACAAGATCCAGAAAACCTGCAATACATTGATGACATTATCATGTGGGGCGATACAGGGAAAGAAGCTTTTAAGAAAGGGAGGAAACCCATGTGGGCTGCTGCACTGTGACAAGATATTGCTGCCTGGGTGCGGAACCTGGTGGTGAAGATACGACACGTAGATGCTGTCGTGGTTTAAACCAATCCAAACAGCTCATGAACTCACTCCCCCCCTTGCTCCCCCAACTCCCAGAGAGTTGGGGAGGAGAATTCAAAGAATGTAGCTCCTGTGGGTTGAGATAAGAACAGTTTAATAACTAAGGTATAACATAAATCACTACTGCTACTACTACTGATAATAATAATGATAAAGGAAAAAAGAAGTGAAGAGAATACACCTCACCAGCCACCAACCCATAATTCACCCCACCCTGCCTGACCGAGCACCAATTGATACCTCCTCCAACCCCCAGAGTCTTCCAGCCCTTCCAGGTAACTTTCGGTTACATCCTGGGCATGATGTGCTATGGTATGGAATACCTCTTTGGCTAGCCTGGGTCAGGTGTCCTGTCTCTCCTTCCTCCCGGCCTCCCCTCCTCCCTGGCAGAGCATGAGCTCAGAAAAAGGCCTTGGACAAACCAAACACCCGAGCAGTAACTCAAAACATACATGCTATCAGCAATGTTCCCAGCTTGAAAGTCAAAACACAGCACTGCACCAGCTACCAAGAAGAAGAAAAAATGACTGCTACTGCTGAACCCAGGACATTATCCACCCCTTATTCCATACCATTCATGTCATGCTCAGATTCCACATTTTCAATATACCATCACTCTTATCTCAGTGCACCCTTATCTTAGTGCATGGACCAGTCCCTATAATGCTGCTGAGTCCATCTGGTCCATGATGTCAGGCTCCATCTCTTGTAACAGTCTTTCAGAGCATAAGAGGCTGTGTGCAGTGTTCACACTTGTGCCTAACCTGGGCAATAGTGTCCACTGCAAAGTCCACCCCTTGATCATGAGTCCATCTTTATGTTGCATCTCTGCCCTGATGGCCTGAAGTGTCACGGGCCCACCAGGCTCAAAATAATTCACCGTCCCCTTTAGTTCTACAGTTTGTTTCTGGGGACTCCATACAGCTGCCTTCCATCTCTGATGCTTCCAAAGCACTTGAGGGGCCCAGTGGATGAGATACTTGCCCATACTGTCCCACATGCCCTGCCACTCATGACTGTCCAGCCTTGAGGAAAGTCTCCTGGTGCTCCTATATCCTTGTCTAACCCTAGACAAGACCCAAACCTGAGTCTGCTTAACTTTTGGGATCAGAAAAAATGTTTGTGGGTAGAATACACTCTGTGTGTGTGCCAACATGTTGATCACCATCACAATCAGCAGGCAGGTCCCAAGGGTACCCAAAAGCCATTCAAAACTTTCACAACTCTCAAATGATGCTGCAGTACTTGTCACTGGGGCTGATGTAGCTGCCGTGCTTGCCAGCTCTCCCACCACCAGCTTCTCTTCTCCCGAGTCTGGATCTTCCTCCTCTGCCTTGCTGGGAAGTGCTGCGTGTTCTCCTGCATCCTCCTGGGGCTTGGCGGGCGACTTCCGAGGGATGCTCTCAGCTGTTGCAGGGCTGGGCTCCGCCACAGGGCTCGGCTCCTCCTCCATCTCCTCCCGCTGTTCTGCTACTGCCGCTTGGTTCCCGGGGCCGCTCTCCTGGGCCGCTTTGGCTGCCACCAGCTCCCAGGGCCACTCCTCGGCTCCCCGCAGCCTCACGAAGACGGAGATAAGGAAAAGGGCAAGGACAGTGAAGAACAGCGGAACGGCCTGGTACAAGTGCACGGTCACGTCCATCCCGCCCTGTGCCGGAGCCCCCCCGTATTACAAGTCATTTCTGTAAAGTACAGAGAAACAAGAAACAAGTTTAATAACTAAGTTATAATATAAATCACAACTGCTACCACTACTACTAATAATAATGATAAAGGAAATAACAAGTGAAGAGAATACAACACCTCACCGGCCACCGACCCATAACTCACCCCACCCTGCCCAACTGAGCACCGACCGATACCTCCTCCAACCCCCAGAGTCTTCCAGCCCTTCCAGGTAACTTTCTGTTACATCCTGGGCATGACATACTATGGTATGGAATACTTCTTTGGCTAGCCTGGGTCAGGTGTCATTTCTCTCCTTCCTCCCAACCTCCCCTCCTCCCTGTCAGAGCATGAGGCTCAGAAAGTCCTTGGCCAGAGTAAACATTTGAGAAGTAACTCAAAACATGCGTGCTATCAGCACCATCCCAGCCCAAAAGTCAAAACACAGCCCTGCACCAGGTACCAAGAAGAAGAAAAAATGACTGCTACTGCTGAGCCCAGGACAGATGCTCATGTACCAAAGAGTCAGTTCTCCGAGGAACACCAGAACAAGTGTATAAAGCTGCTAAGACTGAAGCAGCTCAGATGGATTCAGATTGGCATCGTAAGGGTGAATTATTTTTGGCCCTGTGGGCCCATGACTCTTCAGACCATCAGGGCAGAGATGCAACATACAGATGGGCTTGTCATCAAGGGGTTGACTTAACAACGGACACTATTGCCCTGGTTATTCATGAATGTGAAACGTGCTGCAGTTATGCAAGCTAAATGGTTAAAGCCTCTTTTGGTATGGAGGACGATGGCTGAAATACAAATATGGGGAGGCCTGGCAGATTGATTATATCACACTCCCACCAACCTGCCAAGGCAAGCGCCATGTGCTTACCATGGTGGAAGCAACCACAGGATGGCTGGAAACATACGCTGTGCTCCATGCCACTGCCTGGAACACTATCCTGGGCCTTGAGAAACAGATTTTGTGGTGACAAGGCACCCCAGAGAGAATTGAGTCAAACAATGGGGCTCATTTCTGGAACAAACTTATAGACACTTGGGCCAAAGAACATGGCATTGAGTGGGTATATCACATCCCCTATCGTGCACCAGCCTCTGGGAAAATCAAACAGTACAATGGGCTGTTAAAAACTACCCTGAGAGCAATGGGTGGTGGGACTTTCAAACACTGGGATACACATTTACCAAAAGCCTCCTTATTGGTCAACTCCAGAGGATCTGCCAACAGAGCTGGCCCAGTCCAGTTGGAACTAGAAGGGGACAATTTTTCTGTGGTGCACATAAATAATCTTCTGGGGAAGACGGTCTGGGTTATTCCTGCTTCAGGTAAAGGCAAATCCGCTTGTGGTATTGCTTTTGCTCAGTGACCCAGATATTCTTGGTGGGTAATGTGGGAGGATGGGGAAGTCCGACGGATACCTCAAGGGGATTTGATTTTTGGGGAAAACAGTCAATGAACACAATTGTATGCTGTTGCCTGTTATGTAGCACTTTTATAGCCCACCAACTAGATGTCTTCAGGTCACCAGCGACTGCCCTGACTTCCCTCCGACTATTATCCCAACAAAGAATGAGCTTTGATGAAACCAGACAAGTTCTGCGGTATCATCAGCAGGCAACGATCCAACACTGCACACAGCTCTCCTCTGAAAGACTGTTAGAAGAGGTGGAGCCTGACATCATGGGCTGGATGGACTCATGTTCTTTATAGTAACTGGTCCATGCACTGAGGAATGATATTTCTCTCTTTGTGTGTGTATGTATGTATATATATATGATATAAGAGTGATGATATATTGAAAATGTTAGATCTGAGCATGATGTGAATGGTGTCGAATAAGGGGTGGATACTGTCCTGAGTTCAGCAGTATCGGTTAATTTTCTCCTCAGTTGCTGGTGCAGTGCTGTGTTTTTGACTTTCAGCCTGGGAATAATGCTGATAACACCGACGTTTTTAGTTGTTGTTTAGTAACGTTTAATCTCATCAAGGCCTTTCTGAGTCTCATGCTCTGCCAGGGAGGAGCGGAAGCTGGGTGGAAGCAGAGACAGGACACCTGACCCAAGGTAGCCAAAGAGGTATTCCATACCACAGCATGTCATGCCCAGTATATAAATTGGGGGGCAGATTGCTAGATCGCTGCTCTGGTCAGGCTGGGTATTGGTCTGCTCTTGGTGAGTGGTTGTATTCTCTTCCCTTGTTATTTCCCTTATCATTATTATTATTGGTGGTAGCAGTAGTGGTTTTTGTTATACGTTAAGTTACTGGACTGTTCTTATCTCAACCCATGGGAGTTATATTCTTTCGATTCTCCTCCCCATCTTCTGGGAGATGGGGGAGGTGGGGGGGGGGGGTGGTGAGCGAACAGCTGCATGGTTCTTGTTGCTGGCTGGGCTTAAACCATGACATTATTGCAGCATTTTCTTCTACAAAAATGCTTTTCTTCCTAGTAAAATTTCCGAAGGTAGAAGTCTAAGCTTAAATACTAACCTTACTGCTTTGAAATAGGTTTTTGATGAAGGTTGTGACATAACATTTGTGTCAAATATGTTTTTTTGTTTTTTTTTTTAATGCATAATGACAAAATAGGTATGTACATTCACACACAACCATATGCATTACATGAATATGACTTTTATCACTAGCTGGTTGTGCTTTTTGAGATCTAGATGCTTATATTAGTAATTACAGGTATTAGTATATTTATATTGTGTGTGTCTATAAAGAATATAATATACTTTTTTTTAATAATAGCATATTATCCAGTCAACATCTGCTCAAACTGTGAAACGAACCCCTGCTTGCCAGACTACCCAGATTAGGATGCCAGTGGTAATAACTCAGACCATTAGACCACAAGGTATGGGTTTAAATATTTTAGTGAGATTGTTACCTTTGTATGAATTTCATGGTAATTGGAAACTAGTAGCATGGGAAAAACTTACAGTGTTGACATTGGAAATCTTGACTTTTTTTTCTACTTCATACTGGCTGAGGAATGCATATTTTTACTATGTAGTTTCAAGGTATTTCAGACCAACACAGCAAAATGTTTCGGAACTTACTTGCTTAGCTTCTTACTCAGCATTTTTTCATGGAAGGTTCTGATATAAGTCAGAATCTTGACTCTTGCTGTCCTATGCTCTTAACTGAGCCAAAAAAGTTTAGAGGATGCCTCAATGTAATCACCCTACTTCTAACTCTTACTGCTGAAGCAGAACATAATAGTCACTGCCTCTGCAACTACAGAGGTCAAGGTAGGAACCCTAAAGAAATTTCTTAAACCCCAACTGCAGCAAGCTGACATGCCATGATTAGCTAGGGGAGCAAGAAGTGTGATTTGAACACGACTTCCTCATTTCTCTTTGCACAGTTGGATTAATGCCTGGCTGATACATCCTACTTTCTAAGAGGGTTCTTGAAGCATTCTTACTTTCTAATAAATATATAATTGTTTCTTCCCACCACTAGACCTGTTAGGCTTCTTTTTTATTTTTTCTGATTATGTGTGAGTATCTTTTTGGATTTGGGCATTTAGATGCTTGAGGATTTGTAATGGAATACAGAACTTGTCATCTTTAGGTATTTAATCAGAAATCAAACTAGTTTAAACACACATAAAATCTATTCCTGCCTATTTGATCTTTTGGTCCTACTGCTTGGTATTTTCTGTCCTCCTTGGGAAAAGACAGCATCAAAACCAGTTAACAGCAGTTGATATTCTGCTGGCTCTGTTCTCTTCAGAGAATCCAAATGTTGAATGAACATGGAGACCAAGCTGTCATTGTATTCCTGTAGGCTGTTTTTCCAAGTTAGGGGAAGAAATGTCATAAAAGGTATATATTTGATAGCACTGATACATCCTGAGTTTATTAACAGGGAAGATATTCAACATTTTATGAACTTCCACTTCTGACTAATGTATCTTAAAGGCTGATTTAATTTCTTTGCTTGTTCAGTCTTGTAAGTTGTGAAAGTCAACAGTGTGCCAAGAATTTGCGTGATACTGGCATCTGCTTTTTAAACACTGGTTTCAAAATATGAATTTATTAATGATAACCATTGATCAGCCAATGAAATGCAACTTAACTGGCAGTTTGGCTTAAGGAAGACAGTGGTTCATAAAGGTAAATTCATGCAAAGCCCTGCTTTCAGGTGAGTTTATTCCTAATTACAAGCTTGTTTAAGCCCACCACTGTATTCTTTTAATTACACAAAAATTTACAAAACATCCCATTGTAAAACTGCTCATCCTGCAGCCTATGTCTGGCAAAATGTCTGCCTGTGTGCTTGCAGCTTTAAGAAATGCCACTACGGCATAGTCTCAGATACCAGATTATTTTGATCTTGATGTATTCTTCAAACTTACTGTGGTAAACACCAGTATAATGATATTTTATACTGGCCTAGGTATTCCTCTAGAAGGAAGTAAAATGCTGTAATAGGATGTGGTCTATATAGAAAACTGTAGCGTAATTTGGTGGAGTGGGGTGGGATGGGGTTTGTTGGGTGTTTTGGTTGTGTTTTTTGTTTTGTTTTGCTTTTTTTGTTTTTTTTTTAAGACTAGTTACATCAGAACTAAGCTAACTTTCACTGCGTGATGTGTTTTCCTTCTCAAACTGGAGTGAATCTGCTACTGTATTGTATATTAATGCATCCATGTGAACAGACTATAATGCTTTTTAAAACAGTAGTATAGATAAAGTAGGCAGGATTTAAGGACTTTGATATTACTAAAATTATTTCTACACCAGGGAAAGTAACACTATAGTGATGGCATAAAAAATCACACTCTTTATAAAATTACTTATCAGTATAATAATTAGGTGAATTGCATCTTATGGATGGGGGAATTAAGCCATAGAATAATTACCTAGAGTATTCATTGCAGCTATTTAACCTGTGCAGAAATTATAGAATCATAGAATAGTTAGGGTTGGAAAGGACCGCAAGATCATCTAGTTCCAACCCCCCTGCCATGGGCAGGGACACCTCACACTAAACCATATCACCCAAGGCTTCATCCAACCTGGTCTTGAACACTGCCAGGGATGGAGCATTCACAACCTCCCTGGGCAACCCATTCCAGTACCTCACCACCCTAACAGTAAAGAATTTCTTCCTTATATTCAGTCTAAACCTCTGCTGTTTAAGTTTCAACTCGTTAGTCCTTGTCCTGTCACTGCAGTCCCTAATGAGTAGGCCCTCACCAGCATCCCTGCAGGCCCCCTTCAGATCCTGGAAGGCTGCTATGAGGTCTCCATGCAGCCTTCTCTTCTCCAGGCTGAACAAAATACAACTAAGCTCCTAATTTTGGGCTTATTTCTCTAGATTATGCTACTTAAAGTTTGAAACAAGGACACAGTGGTGAAAGACTGTGTATATCATTACCAATCACATGAAATATCTAAGCCCACAGGTGATTTTTGATTTAAACCAGAAAACTTCTATGTCATCCCAAAACTTATATTTACTTTGCCAGATCCATTTGAGTATAATTACATATACTTGGGGTAAAAGAAAGTGAGACTTATTTTTCCATATTCAGTGTAGACATACTCTTTTCCTGAGACCAAGAATTTAACTTACCTGTTGCTGTACCTTTTTGGCACTTTTTACCAAAATTTATCATATAATCTGTAGAAAACAAACTGTTGATACTAGTTCTAAAGGAATATAATATTGATTCTGGAGGAGTGCCACTGTTACCTTAATCTTCTAGATGTTAATTGTAGAAAGCAGAGGTCTGCTAATTTTTAATATTTTGTTTATTCTTTCCTTCCAGTTCACTTAGTACCTTTCACATACTTTTCAATTAGTTCATCTTAGTAGATAAATGAGCTGTCTGGTCTGTGAACTAATGTTATCTGTGACATCTCATGGACCCTGAATATTTTGATGACAAAATATTTTTGTTCTCCAGGCTTGGAGCCTGAAGTCCTAAATTGGGTTTTGTATTTGCTAATGTTGAGAGTCCACACAACAGTTTATTTATCCAGATTAAAGAACTGAACAAACACTTAAATCAGTTTCGCTTTATGATTATATGTTAAAGTTGATGAAGACTTCAAAATAAGAAAAGTAATGCTGGATTAATTCAAAACTAACTTTTGTTTTAGCAAAGAAGTGTTTTCACAAGGATTTGTTTGGATAATTACATTTCAGGTTTTTATAATTCATGAAAGAAAAATAATGTAATTACTAAGGTTCATACAATGTCATTTATATGCAGTTGAGTCACAGATGTGTAGGAATAACCTTGTGCTTCTCAAAGTCTTAAGTACTATGTATATGTAAGCTCAATAAAATTGAGTGAAAAGAAGAGAAGGTGAGATCTTTTAAGTCAAGTAGACATTAATTAATTATTTCCACATGCCAAATCACAGGTGGGATTAAAGAAAACACAAAATATAACCCAAGTAAACATGTGTTTAAGCAGTAAAGGAGAGCTTACTCCAAAAGTTTCATTTGTTAGTGCTTTTTCAGTTGTATACTGATGAAATATTTTTAATAGTAATAATGCAGGTCTGTTAATTTTTCTAATTAGCAACATAAATTTGCAGTTATTTTTGTTAGATATTGCGAAATGTCAGAGGATGAATTAATATATTTTACTTAATTTACTGTCACAAGGAGCTTAATGGTCCACCACAGTGGCTCATTTAGAAAGCTCAGTTTTACTTCTACACATAGACCTGTAAAGTTTGGATAGAGATATGAGCAACATTAAAATCAGTTTTCAAAATAAGAAAGTAAAAGATGACCTTTATGATGGGGATTATGTCAGATTTTACAATAGAATCATACAATCATAGAATAGTTAGGGTTGGAAAGGACCTTAAGATCATCTAGTTCCAACCCCCCTGCTATGGGCAGGGACACCTCACACTAAACCATGCCACCCAAGGTTCTGTCCATCCTGGCCTTGAACACTGCCAGGGATTGGAGTATTCACAATTTCCCTGCGAAACCCATTCCAGTACCTCACCACCCTCACAGTAAAGAATTTCTTCCTTACATCCAATCTAAACTTCCCCTGTTTAAGTTTTAATCCGTAGTGTTTTTTCTTTTGCATGCAATATAAAGCACTAAAATATTTACAATAATGTTTTCAACTCTGAAAATACATTTTTTCATTGCAACAAAGAACAATGACTAGATAAAAAATATAAAACATAGTTAATACCCTGAGTGACTGTGACTTACAGTGTCTGTATCAAGACCATTTCAAATTCTGTTTCTTTATTCTGTGCAGATTATGTAGAAAAGTGGTTTACTGGCAATTGCAAACACACTTGTAGCCATAATGTGTATTGTAACCAGTTATTGCAAATAGTTTTTAATTTTGGAATCTTCGGTATTTTGTAAATATTGAACAAACTGTAATGTTAATATAAATTTTGTATTTTAAATTGTTCTTCTTCAGCAGTGTAATCTTTAAAAATAATAACTTCCTTTGTTTGCAATTTACAGTTAAATTTATTTTCTGTACAGGAGGTTCTTTGATGTAAATTGTCTAAGACTTTTCATAATAACATTGCTTGGTGTTTTTCAGGCACACTAAGGAAGGCACCAACAATACAAGCCAGCAAAAGTCCTGGAGGCTTTGGTGTTCACGTCTCTGCAAATAAGAAAAACAAGCTGAATGACCCTGGAGGTGGTTCTTTCAGGTAAAAAAAAAAAAAAAGAGAAAAAACATGCAGGGGGGTGCTTGGGGGGTGGGTTGGGGGGATCTTAAATACAGTCTAGAATTTAGAATTGTCTTAACACCAGAGGGCAATGTTTTACAATAATTCCTACCTTATCTTATGGTGATTGGGTGACAATTTTCTTACTTAGTTCTATTTTAAAAAGAGGGAGGAGGGGATCATGACATGTGTCGTGGTTTAAACCAAGTCCCCCTACTCCCGGAGAGTTAGGAAGGAGAATCCAAAGAATGTAGCCCCCACGGATTGAGATAAGAACGGTTTAATTGCTAAGGCATAACACAAAACCCCTACGGCCATTTACTACTACAAATAATAATGATACAGCAAACAGCAAGTGAAAAGAATACAACACCCCACCAGCCACCGACCCATAACTCACTCCACCCTGCCTGGCCGAGCACCATGTGCTCCCTCCTCCATTTTTCTCTAGAGCTCACCCCTCCAGCCTTCTCTTTCCCAGTATGCATCCTGGGCATCACGTGCTATGGTATGGAATACCTCATTGCCTAGCCTGGGTCAGGTGTCCTGTCTCTCCTTCCTCCCGGCCTCCCCTCCTCCACCTGGCTGGAAAAAACCTTGAACAAAAACACCCTCAAAACATGCTCAAACCATGACAACATGTCTGAAGGATTTTTCCTTAAATGCACTTTTAAATGTTTAGTAAAACCTTCAGTTCTGTGGTTTATAATAAAACTTCTGGTAAATGGAATTATGTGTATGAAGTTTTTAAAAATACATGGTTGGTTTCATGTTATCAGATTCTAACATTCATGTGGATTGTATCTTGCTGAGAAGGTACTGAGTGTGATGAGAAGGCGTCCTGTCGATAGGCTTCTTCAGCTAAGCTGCAGCATCAGCATAGAGAAAATGCTGTATGGTTTTGGTAATGGGCTTTGGGTTGTTTTTTTGTGTGTGTTTGTATATAGGGTTGTTCTTGGTTTTAAAGAGAAGACATCTCTGTATATATTTTTCACATGCTTATCCTTTGGTAGCAGAGATTGGAGCATTCTGTGGGTCCCTGTATTAACCAGGTGTTGCAAAGGTTCAACACAATAGCATTGTTGCTACATCAGTTCTTTTGTACTTCAAACTTTTTTTTTAATATGTATTTTGATATTTTTAATTTTTGTAGTGAAAAACTAATCATGTTTACTGCATTTTGCTTACACTATCATAATTTTATTTTTTTTCCATTGATGAAAGTACATTTTATTTGTGTTAACATTTTCTTCTTTGTTAAATGATAAAATATTCCTAGATTTTCATTTTCATACTCCAGATGTCTTATATTGCTCCGACATCATCAAACTAGTAATTAAGTTTCAGGCTTATGCTTTTGCAGGTAAAGTAGAAGAGAATATGTAGCTCTTTGAAATATCTCTGCTTTGAGGCATGTCAGTGTTGCAACTAATAGTGATAGTACTTAGTATTAATCTAGAAGCAAAATCATTATTTTTTTATTTTCTAATGCTTTTGCCTTCCGCTAAGTATTTAAGTGATTTAAAATGTCTGTTGGGTTCAGTTGTACTGTCTTAATAAGTATTTTTTATGTTTGTAAGCAACATGAACATTTATTCTTTGTTAGTATAGCTTTCAATTTTACATACACCAAAAGGGACAGCATTTTTTTAACTGTATGTTGTAAACTGTGCCAGGATTGATTCTTGCATTCACTTAATTTATACATAGAATATATTAGGGTAGCTGGAGTTGCTAATTTTCCCTTGGGGAGAAGCAAATGCTTAAGGCACTGGTTCATAAATCAATAAATCTTTAGTGAGTTGGGTAAATAAGCTATCAAGGGTGTATGTCATTTTTCCTCTAGAGAACAAATTTTAGTCAGAATGAATGTGCTTGTTTCCTTTCATCGTTTTCTCCTTCAAAATTGTAAGACATAAAGTTGCATTTAATTAAGTCCATAAATTTGCAAGGATTTATTAAACAACAGCAAAAATAAAGCTTTTCCTTGATATCCTAACAAAGAATTCAGTTGTTTGCATATTTGCATTTCAACCACTAACATCTCCCGAGGACAAATAGATGTCTGACTAGTAAGCCTAAAGGCACAGAGCTAGAAATCTGTATTAATCCTCTGAATGCTGACTAATTTTCCTCAACATTCCCAGTGTGTGTGAAGAATGTGTTTTTTAGCCAGAAGGCAAACTGGCATCTGAAGCAAAGCAAGATTTTTGAAAAATTGTTATGTATAAATTTTTTTGCCCCTAGTGTTTTATTATTTTTTGTTTCATCATTTTATATTCTGCTTTTTTAAAAATAGCTTACTTGTGCTTTTCACTTTTGTGAGCAAAATGTTAGTCACTAGAAATAGAAATGTAAACTTGATTTTCAGTTTTTCTGTTCCAGACTGTGGAAAATAGAAGAAAGAATTACATTAAAAAAAGATGTAGCAATGAGGATTTTTGCAAATTGCAGCTTACCCTTTAATGTCAGTGTTTATTAATGAACTCATATTGATATTATAGTAGCTGTTCTATAATTCAAAGTTTTCAACTCAGAACTTCTGAAACAAAGTTGAATTGATGAAGTTTTGTTACTTTTTTGGTATTAAACTTTATTGTTGCTAATATTTTCAGAGAGAACTACAGACAACTCAATCTAGTTGACTTTTCAACTGTGCTAATACCTAAGGATGGAAATTTGAATTCTGTTTTTTATAATTGTTTGTTTTACAGTAGACATCCAGACTTGGGCTTGTACCATAATAGTCAGCTAGAGATTTCTGTAGTCAGGAGAGATGAACATACTAACATAATCTACCATTGATGACAGTGAACGTAGCAAACTGTCAAAGTAATTATTAGCCATAGTTCAGACTGTGGAAAATATAAAGAACTAGTGGAAACATTTGTTCCCCTTGATACTGAGTCAAAATAATTTCAGTTGGAAATGACCTTGGGAGGTCAACTAGATGAACTCTGACTCAGAGCAGGTTTGGTTAGATCAGGGACTGGTCCAATCTACATATCTCCAAGGATGGACATATGTGTTTGTACCCTTGTATTATCCTACTACTTCCTAACTGTATTGAGTAAGGCTCAGTGGCATTGCACGTACAACAAGGCAAGAAGTGGACAGAACAATTCTTAATGTGTTATGGACAACTGTGCAAATACTTTGAGTTTTCTTTCTTATTTTCAGATAAGATTATTTTTTGTAATTGCACAAATCTTTTTAATGAAGAAGAGAGGGGAGGTGTTGCAAGGGGTTGAATGTAAGAGAGAGCTGAACTCTTAGACTATTTTAAGATGTAGCTTGCGTTTCGAAAGAGTTTGAGAAACCATGCTATCTTCTTAAAAATAGCATGTATGTTGGAATGTTAGATTTATCCCATAAGACTTGGAATTTAATCCAGTAAAAAAAAAGAAATAATTACTGAAACAATGTAATAAATTAGTATGAGCACAGTAATATACACCAAGAAATATGAAATAGTTAAATACCATTCTGGGATAAAAAGGGAAAGATAGACAGTAATTATCAATCTAGATGACCATTGGATGGCCTCTTTGTTCCACAGAATGAATTCTGAAAACTCACTCTGGACTTTAAAGTTGACTTTCATAGGAAATAATAGTTTTGTGAGAATGCCAGCCCTCTTAATATATAGAATCATAGAATAGTTAGGGTTGGAAAGGACCTTAAGATCATCTAATTCCAACCCCCCTGCCATGGGCAGGAACACCTCCCACTAATGAAGAGTCCCTCCCAAACAGCCAGATATTGGAAGGCTGCTATGAGGTCTCCATGCAGCCTTCTCTTCTCCAGGCTGAACAGCCCCAACTTCCTCAGCCTATCTTCATATGGGAGGTGCTCCAGTCCCCTGATCATCCTTGTGGCCCTCCTCTGGACTTGTTCTAACAGTACCATGTCCTTTTTATGTTGAGGACACCTGAACAATACTCCAAGTGAGGTCTCATAAGAGCAGAGTAGAGGGGCCAGATCACCTCCTTTGACCTGTGTTTCAGTATCCAAATCCAAGCTTTTATTCATGAAGTTCCTCAAGGTAAAAAAACCCCATTTTGATAGTTTTCCCCTTTGGACTGAAAAATTTGTAGTCCCATCTTTTATTAAAATATCTTATATCCATCTTCCATGTAACATTTAAAACAAAACCAAAAGAAGGCATACTCACATTAGATTGCTAATGTAAGATGGAAGAAAATTATTCTGTCCAGAAATTAGTGATGATCATTATAAGTGCAGTTGCATTGATTTTGGTAATTTCATTAGAATTCTGGTTTGTGCCCAAATTAATTGTGTGGTTTCATTTAAAACAATATTTGTTTATTTATAATGTGGTCTCAGATCTGTACTCTGAATTAAAATTGTAATAGCTAAAATGCTAAGCAAAAGGAAGGTACAAGATAGATTGTACTTCTCAGCTATTAAGTAAAAGTAGAGATCCGTATAAACTTCTCTTAAAAATTGTTTTCTTGAAGTCAAGAATGCTATCTTGGTTTTTGTATGGATCTTTGCTTGAGGAAGATGAAGTTCTGGGCTCAAATCTGTTTTCCAGTAGCTTCTACTATCTTACATAGTTTTGAGTTTGTGTTATAAGAACTTCCTTTTAACTGAGTTTGGTTTTGCCATTGTTTAAAAGACCTGATGGATTTAGGCCTTGTGAGTCCTGGGTAGATTACCTTGGGTGATGTTCATTCTGTTTCAAGTGCTGAGGTTTTTAAGCCTCCAAAATCTTAGTTTCCCCCATTTTTTCAGCTTTAGTTCCTGTTTTTCAAATTTTAGTTAGAATCTTTTGAATTTGTCACTGAAATATTTAAGTAATTGTTAACTGTTATATGGCCAAGTACATTTATCAGCTGTGATATTTGTGGGCAGTATCACAACTGGTTGGACAAGGCCAAAATCTAGTTTGGTCATCCATGCACTGAATGGATAGGAGCCCAGTTTCTTCATGGCAGCTCTTGTGGCTTATGAGTATCACATACATACCATGTGAAATGTGAAAATTAAAATCCTTTAGACTCAGCATTAAATCTATCAAGGTGGGAGATCAATTTTGTGACATTGTCCTTGGGAATTTAATTCTTAGAGATCAAGTGCTTAGCACTCATGGAGAATAATAAAAGCTCATTTGTGTAGCATTTTTCTGATGATCATTGTAAAATTTTCCATTTTCTGCCTCAAGTGTTCAGCACATTTATCTAGGTTTATACAAGCAAAAATCCCTTCTTGAAAAAAAGCAGTATCTAACAAACCATAGAGGTCTTCCACCAAAATTGGCTTCTGTAGTGCAGATATCAAGGAGAGTATAGGAGGACAGAGAGGACTTAGATAATGGATTTCTAGATTTATCTCCTTTTGTCCTCAGACCTTACTTGTAGCTTTTGTTTTTTACTGTAAGCATTAAACTTGTTACAAGTGACAAAAAGTATTTTTGGATGACATCTATGTAATTTTTATTTTTTTTTCTTAAATCTTTCAAATTAAGCTTTTATTTGATTGCTTTATGCAGTAGTTGGAGTCTGGACTTGGATGTATGTGAATCTTTTCCATGTATATATTCTCAAAAGTTGTGTAATGACTCCTAGAATATGCTGTGTTTAATAGAATATACAGTGTTCTTGTCAGTAACAGCTCCTAAACAGAATGTACCAAAACCAGATGGTTGTTTCCAGTTATGACTCATACTTCATAGAGGTAAAAGATGCTTGGGAGATACAGCTGTGGAAACTCAGATTTGTTAGTCAGTACTTCCTCAAGCTGTTAGGAATGGTATTGAAGGACAAATAAGTGAAGTGCTGCTATCATCTTATCATAGAATAGTTATGGTTGGAAAGGACCTTAAGATCTTCTCAAATGCAGCTACTTTTTCTAAAACTAGTTGACATATTCAGCTGATTTTTGTATGTTGCCATAGAAAAATACTCGTGCATATTCAAACCACACTTGGAACCTAAACTTACCTATGACTTACATGGTCAAAGAATCTTTCCTGACTATTGCTGAACATACTCTGGTGCCTATTTTAATAAGAACTTGTGAAACAGTGCAGGATTCCAAATTCATGGTTTTGCTTTTAATGTCTATGGTCTTTTTATTTATTTTATAATTTTACTCCTAGTTTTCAGCGTAAAGAGAATAGCCAAATGCTCTGTCTTTAGTGGTGATCATTGCCTGACTATCCTGGTTGCATTCATATCATTGACTCTCAGATGAAGAAAGGACACCTCTGTCACACCTTCTGGTATAGACAAATTGTCCTGCTTCTAAAGTTTTCCTAATGTGTTCAAAGAAATATTTAGTTATTTCTGAATCTAGAATATATTCTATGAAAATTATGAACTTGGTGGTTGCACCTCAAGTTGGCCCAGCCACTGGGTATGTTGCAATGACAATGACTTCTTGAGAAGCAGATAATATACAAAATTAATTTACCACATGCAGAATTATTTTTTTTTGCTTGTTTTGTTATTATAGAGATGATGATGATATCAATGATGTTGTCTCTGTGGCTGGTGTTAATCTTAATGAAGAAAGTGCCTGCATTATGGCTACCAACTCTGACTTGGTTGGAACCCAGATACAGTCCTGTAAAGATGAACCCTTTCTTGCTGCCATACCTCTACATAAACGTGTACTTGAAATGGGTGAGAACCATGTCCTTTCTTTTTGATAGTGTTTCCTTTGGAGTAACAGAATATGCTTAGCACTTAAGATTGTTTTTTTTAGCATTTTATTACATGATCTTGTATTACTAAACTTTCACGGGTTTTGTGATAAAAGTTACTTAGTCTGGTTTATGTCCCTCACATCTTCGACTGCCTGTATTCCCACAACTTAGTTATGTCAAGTTGCAAAAAGATAGTACACTGGTGCTTTTAAACTTCATGCTTTCCCTGTGTTTTCTGTATCCAAGTATCTCAAAGCTCTTTGCAAACATTATTTCTCACAATCCTCCTTCATGTTTTACACATGAGAAGATTGAAAGAGAGAGGTAAAGTAAGTAGTACAGGTCACAGAGTGACCTGTGAATAACATTTAACAGAATGCTGAATTTATCTGTCAAGATTTTCTTTTCCCATGCAAACCAGTTACTCAGTTCCTAACACCTGCATCTATTTAAGTTCATAGTGTTTTTTTCATAGCATTTTTTCCAAAATGGTGTATTTATTTTTCCTGGTGATAAAGTATATTTATTTATTCTGCCATTTGAAAACAGAAGTTTAAAACTTTAGCGGAAATATAACTCATCAGTATTAGTGATGTTTTAGGGTTTGTAAGTATCCTCAGAATGTATTTTATGACATTCTTAATATTCTATATATGTTCTAGTACCTAAATGTATCTTTTTCAACATAATTTTGGTAATATTTTCAGAACTATCAATGTCTTAAGATATTATCTCAACTTATTTAGGCATGTGAATCATATTCTTTTAGAACTATACTTATATCACTAGTGAAATTTGTAAATTTTTTAGGGATCTAGTTCTGTAATTTTAGAGATAGAACAAAAATCTTGTTACAAATCGGTACAGTTGGGTTTTTAAGTCATGTGGTTACTTCTGCAATGTTATTTGTGTTCACTGAATTAATGGAAGCCTTTTTTATATTGCAGTTGCAGGTAAAGTTCTTCATTGACTTATTGTCAAGCTTCACTCTTGTATTTTAACTAGTGCCCTTTTAAGCTCTCAGTCAGAGAAATATATTATTTTGCACACTGTAGTTATCACATTGTGATGATGGCATTATGTGATGCTGTCTGGGAAAGCATATGTGCAGCATTTTGTGAGATGGTTCACCACCACCTGAGGTAGGAACCCAGCAATGTTTTAATTAAATCTGAGTAACTGTTGTGGGGAATGCTCACACAATAGATAATGCAGGTGTAAGGAAACAAAAAGGAAGCACACATAAAACTGTTAAAAAGAACAGGAAATCAGTAAAAAATTTGCCATATAAGCCTTAATGAACCGCCTGGGTGTAACAATTGCTGTAGAACATGAAGCTCTAATTACAAGTGCAGGACTTACAGGAAACTGTACATACTTTAAGAGCCACAGAACCCATCACTCTATTCATCACCACCTTTTGGGGTTTGCTCCTCTGAGGAACAAATTCCTATGGCTGTTTTTGAAGCTTTGTTGGTTTTGATAATTGAAATGAAACTTTCAAAGCTTTTAAAAACATTTGTAGGGATTTATTTTTCAAAAGCAGTGAATCCAGAAGAGCAGCCACTCTAGCGATCTCCTGCAGCCACTTTTACAGCTTTATTTTGTCTTTACATGAAGCCTTTTATAGTTTTGAAAGTGGCTGTGGAGTCCACTAGTGGCTACTGTCTGGGATCTGTGGCTCTTGAGGAGAGAATTCCTTCAGCTGATTTTGAAGTTTTAGAAGCTTGGTTTTCACTGTGTGTGGCCAGATTTGTTGTTTGCTTAGGTTCACACACAAATTCAGTAGTTTGTGCTACTGGGCACTTAAAATAATGACATTGTAAGTTCATGACAAAACTCAGTTTTAACATATGTTGCTGTGCCTAGGCACACCAGGACTAAGCAAAGGAGTCTGTGACCTTCTCAAGCACATTAGGAAAAATAATGTTGAGTCCTCATTCTTCTCTTTTTGTTATGCCTGTTGACAAATGAGATAAAATATATTATTTCTTCTTTTACCTGAACAGGACTTAAACAGACCTTATTTTCTACCTTTAGGTCTATTCATATTTAATCACTTTAGTTTTAGGGCATGCTTTTAACATTTTAGCAAAAGAGAGATTTGTGGTATGTACAGTATTAGGAAACTGCTCTTTCCTTTCTCAGAAGCTAGATCTTTCAAGTTTTCTGTAATATTAATCTCCTCTCTTTTCTGAGTAAGTACTCTGTCAAGCAACTCAGTAGCGTTCCCCAAACGCTGTTTCAGACATTGTGCTTCCATTCACCAGTCAGAATATAAACCGCTGAAGTGCAGATGCTATTCAGTCGCCTCAAAGTTATAGCAAAAGAGGTTTCTTAATATTTTGTACATTCTTATCTCTACTGTAACTTGGCAGTGTTATTATCCAAACTTTATTTTAAATCTAAATGACATAATATTATTACTTTTAAATCTGAGAAGTAACTGAAAGGTAATTCTTCCCACTTGCTTCCTTATCCAATTCTGTATCCTGTCGTCTTTGGCTGGTAATCATTGCCACTTGTTCATGTAGGAAGACAGGGCTGTGACTGTTTCAAATGCTTTTGATGCAAAATCAAGAGTGGATATTTCTTAGTAGATAATGTATTTCTTTCACTATTCCATTAAGGACCATAAAACTTTAAACCCTGATATTTCTACATGACAGCACAGCACAATGAAATGTATGCAAAGAGTTGTAAGTCTCCTGTTTTTGGGAAGCTGAGAGACAGAGGTTGATGTTCTTCATGCATGTGCATGCTGATGTGCGTACAAACTCTTAAAACTTTCAAGGTTGTTACTCTGTTAGTAAAATGGGTAGTATTTCTTTAAAGGGCAAGATAAGCCAATTAGATCCTCACAAATAAATAATGCTGAAAAATCCTGGCTTTTTCATGTGGTTTTATGGGAAAGAAATAAGAAAAATAACATCCGTAATTGTTTCACCTTCATTCATAAAGTATTTTTTTGTGGGTAAGAATGCTGTATTAGTGAGTTTTTAGAAGCTGGTTTGTGACATGCTACATTTCCACTGTTTACCAAACGGGGTGACACTTTAATGAATAAAACAATCCCGGTTATTTTAATCATAATAGTTTTCTCTGGTTTGTAACCATCCTGTGAAAATAGAAACTCTTTGGCTTGGGAATTACTTTGTTACAGCATTGTTTCTGAGAGTGGATAAGAATTAGGATGCACTGTATTTTATATTTAGTATTTCATATTAGTGAAAGATAGCAGGACATAGTGAAGGATGGGCCTGCTAACTAAATCCATGGGAAAGGGAACAGCTATGATGTGTGCTTTCCTGAGAAGTCTTTTGACTGGGAGTTGGTGGTCTCTAGAACATCTAGTGGTTCTAAAAAGCTTGCTTTATTTTTTGTGGTCAACTAAGCATGATATCCTCACAAGCTCAGAATCTGCAGCAGTTTATTAATTCCCACAGCTTTTCTTTTAATTCTGATTTCTTCTGCAACCAGGTGATGCCATTTTATTTTTATTGGGTATCCCTAAAATGTCACACAACTTGTGGAGAATCTTAACCGTAAGTTAACTGTCTTAATGCAATAACACTGAAACTCAAGTTAGGCATACTGTATTCTTTGACTTAGGATGTTTCTTTATCTTCACTTTCAGTGTTCTTCACCCTATTTTTCTACTTATTTTTTTATTGCTACAGAGCACCGGCTAAATAGAATAATTACAAATGTGAAATTCTAAGAAATGTGAGACTGGTTTAGCCATACTGAGTACATTTTAATTGCCCATCTTGTATTTCCAATTTATCTTTACTTAAATATGTATAAAAATGTATTTGAGGATCATCCGTTATATTTTTATTTTACATTCCTTTGGAATTATTTTTACACCTGCATTAAGAAATATTTTTTCTGTTGCATGATTTTATAAAATACTGTATTTCTGTCTGTTTTCTACCCTTCTTATAAATTTCCTTTGGAAAAAGGTTATTGCATTGACAACACAGCATACACCTGTAAGATCAGAAAAATTAGTACTGGATTCTCTTGCTTCATAGAATCATAGAATCATAGAACCGTTAGGGTTGGAAAGGACCTTAAGATCATCTAGTTCCAAACCCCCTGCCATGGGCAGGGACACCTCACACTCAACTATATCACCTAAGGCTTCATCCAACCTGCCCTTGAACACTGCTAGGGATGGAGCATTCACAACCTCCCTGGACAACCCATTCCAGTACCTCACAACCCTAACAGTAAAGAATTTCTTCCTTATATCCAGTCTAAACCTCTGCTGTTTAAGTTTTAACCCGTTACCCCTTGTCCTGTCACTACAGTCCCTAATGAATAGTCCCTCCCCAGCATCCCTGTAGGCCCCATTCAGATACTGGAAGGCTGCTATGAGGTCTCCACGCAGCCTTCTCTTCTCCAGGCTGAACAGCCCCAACTTTCTCAGCCTGTCTTCATACGGGAGTGTTGGGGGTCGAGCATGGGCGCTTGAACAGGCCTACAGCAAGCTGTGAGAAAGTGAACTTCTGACCCCAGGTTAAAAGAGGAAGAAGTGTCAAGATCAGCAAAACAGGAACGCAATAAGAAGATGCCAGTAATTGCAGAAGCATGATGTAACGCTAAGCTGAAGCGAAGGTGTGAAACCAATCAGGAGAGGTAAAGGGGAGCGTGTACCCCTCGTGGGCAGAGTGAAGCAGCCAATCAAGTAATGCGTGATCGCGTGTAAGACAGTATATTAAGAGCAGCCTTGTAATCAATAAACGGAGCATTTTGTGAACCTACATCGTATCGGTGTTTTCTCCCCTCCACCTGGCTGCGGCACGGGAGGTGCTTCAGTCCCCTGATCATCCTTGTGGCCCTCCTCTGAACTTGTTCCAACAGTTCCATGTCCTTTTTACGTTGAGAGCACAAGAACTGCACACAATACTCCAAGTGACGTCTCACAGGAGCAGAGTAGAGGGGCAGGATCACCTCCTTTGAACGGCTGGTCATGCTCCTTTTGATGCAGCCCAGGTTATGGTTGGCTTTCTTGGCTGCAAGCACACACTGCTGGCTCATGTTCATTTTCTCATTGACCAACACCCCCAAGTCCTTCTCAGCAGGGCAGCACTGAATTTCCTTTTTGCCCAACCTGTAGCTGTGCCTGGGATTGCTCCGACCCAGGCGTAGGACTTTGCACTTGTCATGGTTAAATTTCATAAGGTTGGCATCAGCTCCTCACAAGCGTGTCAAGGTCCTTCTGGATGGCATAATTTATAGCTTTACCTTTTTGTTATTTTACATGTGATCTGTTATTTTCATCCTTTCTGGTTGAGATTTGAGACCTCACTTGAATTGTTGTGTGCAGTTCTGGTGCCCTGAACATAAAAAGGACATGGAACTGTTAAAACAAGTCCAGAGAAGGGCCACAAGGATGATTGGGGACTGGAGCACCTCCCGTATGAAGACAGGCTGTTCAGCCTGGAGAAGAGAAGGCTGCGTGGAGACCTCATAGCAGCCTTCCAGGATCTGAAGGGGGCCTGCAGGGTTGCTGGAGAGGGACTATTCATTAGGGACTGTAATGAGAGGACAAGGGGTAATGGGTTGAAACTTAAACAGCAGAGGTTTAGATTGGATATAAGGAAGAAATTCTTTACTGTTAGGATGGTGAGGTACTGGAAGTGATTGCCCAGGGAGGTTGTGATTGCTCCATCCCTGGCAGTGTTCAAGGGCAGGTTGGATGAAGCCTTGGGTGATATGGTTGAGTGTGAGGTGTCCCTGCCCATGGCAGTGAGGTTGGAGCTAGATGATCTTAAGGTCCTTTCCAACCCTAACTATTCTATGATTCTATGGTTTTATGAATTGTTCTGCTTTGATTCTGTCTTTGTTCAGTCACACTCAAATTCCATGTCTGCTGTATAAATTCATGTTAAAACATAAGGAAAGAGTTTATCTTTTTTTTTTCTGTGTTCTGGAGTCTATTGAAGCTACTCTGTATGTTACATCACAGTGGTAGCCCAGTTGTGTGCATATGTGTATATTTTAAATTTGGATACTCTAGAGGACATTTTATGTTGCTGAATCATGTAAAAATTGATTGGGATATCCTTCATGGAACCAGGCCAGTAGATTTCAGAGCTTCTATTTAAAGCATTTGTTACTAGTTTAATGAGGGTCATTCTGTCAACCTGTTTCATCTGTTTGTTAACAATTGTGCTCATATTTGAATGAGATAAACTGTACTATCGATGATTGCTTTCATATACAGAGGAGTTCTAACATAAAAGTACACTTATTTCTCTGGTTGTTTTACTTTACAAGGTTTTTATAGCTGCTTAGATTACAGTTGTGGGTTCTGAAATTCTGAGCTATTGGATTGCCTGTGCATGTAATTTTTTGTTTTTACTGCACTTTTTGTTGACGTGACTTGGTTGTTTTCATTGTTAAGTTTTTAACTTTTTACCCATGAGTTGATTTGTCTTCAACCTGAACTATTCTTTTTAGTATCAGTTTTTCTACCAGCATCTTTCTATCAGGGTGACCTCCTTAAATACTTGTGGGCATAACTTTTGATTGTGTTTGGAGATAATTCTAACATGTACTTGTTGTTAAGCATAGCATTTTGAAGTCATGCATTGTACTAATGACATGTTTAGGTCCAATTGAAATGTACCTAGAGGGGTGTTTACTGTGATTCTAGTTGATTTTTCTCAGGAAAAAAAGTTGTTGGCTATTTCATAGTCCAAATCACAAGTTACTGAGCATGCCAAATACACTGACTTTCTCTAGTTCCTATAAGCTTCAGTATGTCACCTGCAGAGATGTGGCAGGTGAAGAGATGTATCTACATTTTGACGTCTGGAATAGTTCTGTAACATAGTGTAGACTTAGGGTTGGATTGTGGGGTTTTTTCGTTAGTAAAGTTTCTAACAAATTGCTTCGCTTATATTTAGATAAGGTGTGAACTGCTCCCAATCTTCTTATCACAGAATCACAGAATGCCAAGGGTTGGAAGGGTCCTCAAAAGATCTAGTCCAACCCCCCCATAAGAGCAGGGTAACCTAGAGTACATGTCTATAGTTGTAATAATTTACTTTCTTATGTTGTGATTGGAGTTTACTGAACATGTTCATTACAGAATCTGGTTTTATATACCTACTTAATTGATTGCTAATGTTTCAACATTATAAGACACTTATGTTATAACTTATTAGGGGGCTGGAGTACCTCCCATATGAAGACAGGCTGAGAAACTTGGGGCTGTTCAGCCTGGAGAAGAGAAGGCTGTATGGAGACCTCATATCAGCCTTCCAGTATCTGAAGGGGGCCTACAAGAATGTTGGAGAGGGACTCTTCATCAGGGACTGTAATGATAGGTCAAGGAGTAATGGGTTCAGAATTAAGCAGGGGACGTTCCGGTTAGATAGAAGGAAGAAGTTCTTTACTGTGAGGGTGGTGAGGCACTGGAAAACGTTCCCCAAAGAAGTAGTGAATGCTCCATCCTTGGCAGTGTTCAAGGACAGTTTGGACAGAGCCTTGGGTGACATGTTCTAGTGTGAGGCGTTGTCATGGTTTAAGTCCAGTCAGTAATTCAGAAAAAACACATAGCCATTTGCTCATTCCCCCCCCCCCCCTCCTTCCTTGCCCCTCTCCCAGAGGGAGGGGGAGGAGAATCAAAAGAATTTAACTCCCACGGGTTGAGATAAGAACAGTCCATTAAATAACGTATAACACAAAACCACTACTGCTGCCACCAATAATAATAACAATAAGGGTAATAACAAGGGAAGAGAATACAACCACTCACCACTCACCAACCGATACCCATCCCGAGCCCAGCAGTGATCTAACCCTTCTGGGAAACTGCTCCCAGTTCTACATCCTGGGCATGATGTGCTGTGATATGGAATACCTCTTTGGCTACCTTGGGTCAGGTGTCCTGTCTCTGCTACCACCCGGCTTCCGCTCCTCCCTGACAGAGCATGAGACTCAGAAAGTCCTTGGTCAGAGTAAACATTACTTAGCACCAACTAAAAACATTGGTGTTATAAGTGCTGTTCCCAGGCTTAAAGTCAAAAGCACAGCACTACACCAGCTACTAAGGAGAAAAAAAATTACTGCTACTGCTTAACGCAGGACATTATCCACCCCTTATTCCATGCCATTCACGTCATGTTCAGATCCCACATTTTCAATATACCATCACTCTTATATATATATATATATCTATATACATCCACAGAGAGAGAGATGTCATTCCTTAGTGCATGGACCAATCCCTATAAACCTGCTTAGTCCATTCAGTTCATGATGTCGGGCTCCATCTCTTGTAACAATCTTTCAGAGCAGGAGAGACTATGTGCAGTGTTGGATGGTTGCCTGCTGATGCTGATTGTTCCTATTGTTCCTTTACTGCAGAACTTGTCTGGTTTCATCAAAGTTCATTCTTTGTTGGAATGATGGTCGGAGGTAAGTCAGGGCCAATTGCTGGTGACCTAAAGGTGTCTAGTTGGTGGGCTATAAAGTGCTACATACCAGGCAACAGCATACACTTGAGTTCATTGGCTGTTTTCCCCTAAAATCAAATCCCCTTGAGGTACATATCAGACTTCCCCATCTTCCCACATTACCCACCAATCATATCTGGGTCCCTGAGCAAAAGCAATACCACAACTGGATTTGCCTTTACCTGAAGCAGGAATAACCTAGACTCTCTTCCCCAGCAAATTCTTTATGTGCATCCCAGGAACTTTGTCCCCCTTCTACAATATGTAAAAGTTCTGACTGGGGTGGGCCAGCCCTGTTGGCAAATCATCTGGTGTTGACCAACCAGCTGGTTTTTGGTAAGTGTGTATCCCAGTGTTTGAAAGTCCCACCACCCATTGCTCTCAGTATAATTTTTAACAGCCCATTGTACCGTTCAATTTTCCCAGAGGCTGGTGCATGATAGAGGATGTGATATACCTACTCAATACTATGCTCTTTGGCCCAAATTTCTTTAAGACTGTTCTGGAAATGAGGTAACATGTTTCACCATAAAATCTGTTTCTCAAGACCCAGGATAATGTTCTGGGCAGTGCTGTGGGGGACAGCGTAAATTTCCAGCCATCCGTTGGTTGATTCCACCATGGCGCTTGTTTTGGTGGGTTGGTGGGACTGTGATATAATTAATCTGCCAGGCCTCCCCATATTTGTACTTCAGTCATTGTCCTCCGTACCAAACAGGCTTTAACTGTTTCGCTTACTGAATTGCAGCACATGTTTTACGCTCATGGATAACCTGGGCAATAGTGTCCATTTTTAAGTCCAGTCCTCCATCATGAGCCCATCTGTAGGTTGCATCTCTGCCCTGATGGCCTGAAGTGTCATGGGCCCATTAGGTTCAAAATAATTCACCCTCCCCTTCAGCAGTTTCTGAAACTTGTCCTTGGGGACTTCATACAGCTGCCTTCCACCTCTGACACTTCCAAAGCACTGAAGGGGACCAGTGGACTAGGTACTTCCCCATACTGACCAACACATCCTACTGCTCATGACTGTACAGCCTCAGGCAAAATTTCTTGGTCCTCCTATATCACCATCTAATCCTAGACAAGACCCAAACCCAACTCTGCTTAACTTTCGAGATCAGGTGAAATGGTCATGGACAAAACATACTCTGTATGTGTGCCAACATGGTGATCCCCATCACAATCAGAAGGCAGGTCTCAAGGGTATCCAAAGGCCACTGAAAACTTTCAGAACTCTCAAATGGTGCTGCCATACTTGTCATTGGTTCTGGTGTAGCTGCTGTTCTTGGAGCTGGTGTAGCTGTGCTGTCTGCTGCGATTGGAGATGGAGTAGCTGCTGTACTTGTCACTAGGGTGTGTGGGAATGTCTCCCTCATAGGCTGACCACCCTAGTAGGGGAAAAAAATGAAGTACAATGAAATGAGATCCTTAGCCCAAGGCCCTTAGGTGATAAACACTAACACAGCAAATACCGGCTGTAAGTAAGCTAGGACATGCTGAAACTGTGAGATCAAGAGCAACAACTTTGAGAGCCAATAAATGAGCATTGTGACGAGTGACTATTAATCTGAAACAATGAATGCTTATCACAAATACGATTAGACACTCTCTGGTCAGATCTGTCATTATCTCAACCCTTCATGCCCAATGTTGGGTGCCACAAAGAACTGTTGTGGTTTAAGCCCATCTGGCAACAAGAACCACACAGCCATTCTCTCACTCCCCCCCCCTCCCCCCCTTCTTCCCCCCACTCCTGGAAGGATGGGCTGGAGAATCAAAAGAATGCAACTCCCATGGTTTGAGATAAGAACAGTCCAGTAACTAAGGTATAACACAAAACTACTACTGCTGCCACCAATAATAATAATGATAAAGGAAATAACAAGGGGAGAGATTACAACCGCTCACCACCTGCCAACCGACACCCAGCCCGACCTCAGCAGTGATCTAGCCCCTCCAGGTAACTGCCCCCAGTTTATATAGTGGGCATGGCGTGCTTTGGTATGGAATACCTCTTTGGCTGGTTTGGGTCAGGTGTCCTGTCTGTGCTCTCTTATGGAAAAGTCCCATCACAGATTCCTGAAGGACTACATTTATAACTGACCTCCAGCTAGTTTTCTGAACTTTAAAATACTGTGCTGAGGGATTTCAGGAATAGAAAGGTACTGGGATATTGCAGAGGCTGATGATGAGGATACAGGACAATAATCCTTAGGAACCAAGCATCTCAGGTAATAGTTCTTTGATTATTGAATTTCTGACAATCTGAATAGGTGACAAACCATATAATGGTTGAATTTACTTAGAACAAAAGTCTTTAAAATTAGGAAAACCTTTATTGTGGAAAAACCAAGACGGTGATAGTTCATTATTATGAAAGGATTGTGTGTTCAGGGAAGTTGGGTAGCTGTAGTTACACTGCTGAAATTCTAAGAATTATTAACAGTTATTCATTCATACCCTTACCTGGAATACTCAGCAGAATATTCCATCTCAAACCTCTTTTCTGGACACAAGTTAATTAAATTTCCTTTTTTACTTACATTTTACCTTTCAGACTATAGTTTTTTGTTTGATAGCTTTGTTTACACGTTTGCATTATAAAATGGTGCATGCTCAAGTACATCTTGATATTGCAAGTCTGACTTGCACAAATAGCTCATAAAAATATGAATAGTCCTTCCGACTTCAAGGACTTAATAGGCATGAATAACAGTTACAACATAGGGATCTGAATACGTATGTCTGTTTTTCATTGCACTCATTCAGCTCTCAGCAACTCCAGCAAAGTTCCTTCTCTATTACAGGAGACAATTTGGGCACCAAGAAAAATGTAGTTTATTTCTGCAATAAAGCAGAAATCAGTTATATAAAAAAAAAGCATATGTGCATATTGCTAAAATCCCTGAGGTAACACATGCAGTGTGGAGTCGGTGGTGGCTTAAGTTAGTTGAAGAGATAACAACTTCAAAGAGTCATTAAAAAAATATATATGGCAGAGGGAATTGGGCACTGGGAAGTGCCGGAATGGTGTGCTGTAGTGATGCAATAAAACACACATTGAAATGGGCACTGTGCATCAGAAGATGAAGAGGAGACTGGCGAGCGAGGGCTGCGGTAGCCATGGCCGAGCGGCGTGTCGTCGTTACCTCAGCGGGGCCGCCGCACGGCCCCCTGTCGGCGGTGTAGGTGTCCGCCACCCTGCCCTGTTGATGGAGCAGTGCTGACAGAAGCCCGTAGTGATGGTAAACGCTGCCAGCTCGCCTCAGATAGCACCGTGGAAATAACAGACATGTACATTCCCCTAAGACCACTGCTCACTTGTCCGTCCTCATTTTTTAGACGTGTGACGGTTTCTTGCTCTTGAATTTGGCCAGGTAAAGCTAGGAATGCCTCACAAAACAAATACTTGTAATTAAGCCTCTCATGTTGTATCTGCTTGGGTACCTCTCCTGCACATGAAAATTACTTTTGTAATTAGCCATTCAGGAAGCACTTTCCACAATATTCTCAAACAAATTTCCTGTGCTGTTTTGTGTACCCATTAATGTATCACAAACATATTCACAAATGTTTTTGAAAGTCTTGTGATCATTCTGTGGAAAACTGATTCAGTGTCATCAGAGGATTAACTCTTCTGCGGTGTGTCAATCCAATAATCCATACAAAATGCAACTGCTGATTTTTTTATATGTAATATTATATATATATTTGTGTGTGGACACAGTTTTCTATCCAGAAAGCTGTCCCACTAGCACTACTCATATATGTGTCTTTGTAGGAGTATAGCTTAGATGAATATCTACAAATTTATATCTAGTATTCAGGAATTATTATGAATTTAGGAATTCTTAAGTGTTGCCTATATTCTTGTTTCTGTAGCTCAGGTATTTTTTTTAATATATTAATACATTAGACTGTAGAGAGTTCACTTTTCATATAATCTCAGCACAGAGTACCAAATGTCCAAGTAACTACAAATATGTCTTTTAGCAGTATTTGGGGGACAACTGGTGTTTCTAAATAACTGTTGTTAATATGACACTATTTTTTTATATTTAATAAGTTTTTTCCCTAAACAATTTTTATTATCACTAGTATGCCAGTAGTGTAGGCTAAAGTATGCAAGCAACAGTATTGCAGCCTCATTGATACCAAAATTAAGCTGCATTAGTTCTTCTGAAAATAAAGGAATTGCTTTTTCTTGTGTAGGTCAACTGAGATTTCAAATTGTTTATGCTTTGTTTTAATATACGAGGATAAACTTCAATAAAATTTCTTAAATGCTTAAATTTCTAAGTGGTAAAAAAAAGCTCTTATAGCTCTTTCAAACTTTAAAATGTAATCACACATCTTTTCAAGGGGTCGTGAATGTATCACCAAAGCCATATAAATACACTGCTGCAGATTTTTCTGTTCAGGAATATGAAGTTCTGACTTCATGTTCTTTAGAGGGTGTTGGGTTTGTTTGTTTCTTTGTTTGTGTGTGGGGGGTAAGCTAATTCTATTTTATTTTGTTTTTTGATTTAGCTAAAAAACTAGGAATTACTGATGTGCCAGCTGAGGTGGTTACTTTTATTTCTCATGCAACACAAAACAGATTAAGAACAGTGATAGAAAAATTAACAGTGATAACCCAGCACCGGATGGAATCATGCAAAGTAAGTGCACAAAGAAAGGTATTTTGTTACCATGTTATAATTACAGAATGATGCAGTGTGATGCTATTTTTTCATAGTACACAGTAGGTGTTTTGTGGCATTCTCTGTGCAAAGCATGTTTTAAAGGCAGGTTCCTTCTCTGTGATGGAACTGTTTTCATCCTTCTCTGCTGAAGTGTCTAGCATGGAGCATCTGTTTTGCTATTTCTGCTCATCAATTGTGACTAAGACCGTTGATTCTTGATCTCCCTTTTTCAACCAAGACATCCACTGATTGGATCAAAATTGTTTCAATATAAAGGAATCTATGGTAAATTTACACGTCATTTTTGGTGACAAATATTAGTATTTTACAAAAGCTACCAATTTGTCTTAAACCAGCAACTAAAGAATTCAGCTGCAAATTCTTCACTGTAATTAAACATTTATGTTCTCTTTAAAAAGAACATTTCAAGATAAAATGTTACTCTGATTCTATTGCTAGTGATTGAATTCTTGAAGAAAATGAGAACTATTTAGATATCTTAAATCAAGGAGAACCTTTAAATAGGAATCTGCAAACAAGTTTGAAATTCATATAAGGCAAACATCTTTATTGATAAAATTGAATTATTCTAAGATGCTAATAGCTGTTCCACTGGGGTAAAAGCAAGATGATAATGACCATTTGTCATGGTTTATACCTAGCCAGTACCTCGGAACCATGACACCGCTAGCTAACTCCCCCCTCCCTTCCTCCCCCTGCTCCCAGACAGATGGGGAGGTGAATCGAAAGAATATAACCCCCATGGATTGAGATAAGAACAGTCCAGTAACTAAGGTATAACACAAACCCACTACTGCTAGCCCCAATAATAATAATGATAAGGGAAATAGCAAGGTATCCTGGGTTCGGCAGTAGCAGTTATTTTTCTCCTTCTTAGTAGCTGCTGCAGTGCTGTGTTTTTGACTTTCAGCCTGAGAACAGCGCTGATAACATCAATATTTTTATTCAGTGATCAGTAATGTTTAGTCTGATCTGCACTTTCTGAGTCTCATGCTCTGCCAGGGAGAAGGGGAAGCTGGGAGGAAGCAGAGACAGGACACCTGACCCAAACTAGCCAAAGAGGTATTCCATACCACAGCATGTCATGCCCACCATATAAACTGGGGGCAGTTACCCAGAAGGGCTAGGTCACTGCTCGGTCGGGCTGGGTATTGGTCGGCAGGTGGTGAGTGGTTATATTCTCTTCCCTTGTTATTTCCTTTATCATTATTGTTATTGGTGGTAGTTAACTTGTTTTGTGTTATACGTTAGTTACTGGACTGTTCTTATCTCAAACCATGGGAGTTGCATTCTTTTGATTCTCCTCCCCATCCCTCCAGGAGCAGGGAGAGGAAGGGGGAGGAGTGAGAGAGAGACTGTGTGGTACTGAATTACCAGCTGGGTTTAAACCACTACAGTTCTTTGTGGCTCCCAACGTGGGGCATGAAGGTTTGAGATAATGGCAGATCTGACTGGAGTGTGTCTAATCATATTTGTGATAAGCATTTATTGTTTTGGATTAATAGTCGCTCGTCACAATGCTCATTTATTGGCTCTCAAAGTTGTTGCTCTTGATCTCGGAGTTTCAGCATGTCGTAGCTTACTTACAGCCGGTATTTGCTGTGTTAGTGTTTATCATCTGGGGGCCTTGGGCTTGATTCGGAGAAAACTCCAGGAACAAACTCACCAACAAAGTTTTCAAGTTGACAAGCAGGTATTCTTTATTCCAGTGCCGGGAGACACAGGGGATAGCTCCACTAGCGTGTGTCTCTCTTATTGCTACACAAACCATCCTTATATAGCCCTTGGGCATACATACATATTCATGAGTCTACGTATGGATTACATCACTTTCCAGAAAGCTCCCCGCATGTGTACAAAAATGTGGTGGTGGTCTCTGAGGGGCATTTACTTCTTCCAACGGTCTTCATCACTCTTGGTAGCCTCTGAAGCATGCGCAGTAGATGCTTATACCAGTTTCATTGGTTCGTTAGCACCAGAATCATAATAACCCTCCTATCCTCCTATTTATCAGTTAGTTAACCGTAGCTTATCCTGGACACCTGCTATTCCCAGATACTCCCTATCTCTGCGTCCTGTTTTTCTTGACTGTTTTTCTTAAGACTACATCAACTATAACAATTTATCTTGTGCCAGTATGTTCTCTATCTGTACTCTATTTTTTCTTCTATGTACTAAACACCTCAGTAATTTTCCACTGCTACTGTTAAAAAGCTATCGAACTTAACATTGCTTAAAACTAATTCTAAAGGTTTATATATTCCATTTTGTTATTTTGTATTCCCCTTGTTTCAGGCTAAGGTTCTTGTTTCATTGTAGTTCATGGAAATGACTTGTAATACAATAGACTCATTGATCATGAAACTGATCTGTCTTGCGTTCCTAGTGTGGTAACCACCTCTATAATTTGGGATGTATATAATAGAACTGTTGTCCTTGTTTGAGCAGTAGCAGTCATTTTTTCTCCTTCTTGGTAGCTGGTGCAGTGCTGTGTTTTGACTTTCAGGTTGAGAACGATTGCTGATAGCAAGTATGTTTTGAGTTACTGCTCAAATGTTTCGTTTGTCCAAGGCCTTTTCTGAGCTCGTGATCTGCCAGGGAGGAGGGGAGGCTAGGAGGAAGGAGGGACAGGACACCTGACCCAGGCTAGCCAAAGAGGTTTTCCATACCATAGCACGTAGGTTGTGCCATGGATGTAACCGGGAGAGACCGGGAAGGGCTGGAGCTCTGGGGGGATGGAGGAGGTATCGGTTGGTGCTCGGTCGGGCAGGGTGGGGTGAGTTATGGGTGGGTGGCTGGTGAGGTGTTGTATTCTCTTCACTTGTTATTGGCTTTATTATTATTAGTAGTAGTAGTAGAAGTAGCAGTAGTAATTTATGTTATACCTTAGCTATTACACCGTTCTTACCTCAACCCGTGGTGGCTACATTCTTTGAATTCTCCTTCCTAACTCTCCAGGAGTTGGGGGAGCGAGGGGGGGAGTGAGTGAACGAGCTGTGCGGACTTGGTTTAAACCACAACAACTGTTTAGCAAATACACATTTTTTTTCCCCTCCTAGGGTGGTCAGCCTATGAGGGAGACATTCCCACACACCCTAGTGACAAGTACAGCAGCTACTCCGACTCCAAGCACAGCAGCTACACCAAACCCAGTGACAAGTGTCACTTGAGGGTTCGGAAGCTTTTCAGTGGCCTTTGGATACCCTTGAGACCTGCCTGCTGATTGTGATGGGGATCACCATGTTGGCACACATACAGAGTATGTTTTGTCCATGACCATTTCGTCTGATCTCAAAAATTAAGCAGAGTCGTGTTTGGGTCTTGTCTAGGATTAGACAGCGGTATAGGGAGACCAAGAGATATTCCCCGATGCTGTACAGTCATGAGCAGCAGGATGTGTTGGTCAGTATGGGGAAGTACCTAGTCCACTGGGCCCCTCCAGTGCTTTGGAAGCGTTGGAGATGGAAGGCAGCTGTATGGAGTCCCCAACAATAATTTGTATAAACAGCACATCATGCCCAGTGTAGAAACGGGGGGCAGTTACCCGGAAGGGCTAGATCATTGCCGGGGTCAGACTAGGTATCGCTCGGCAGGTGGTGAGCGTTTGTGTTCTCTTCCCTTGTTATTTCCCTTATCGTTATTACTGGTGGTAGCAGTAGTGGTTTGTTATACCTTACTTACTGGACTGTTCTTATCTCCACCCATGGGAGTTGCATTCTTTCTGTTCTCCTCCCCATCCCTCTGGGAGCGGCAGGAGGAATGGGGGGGGGGGGGGGGGAGGGAAGTGAGAGAGAGATTGCATGGTAGTGAATTACTGGATGTGCTTAAACCACGACGCAAGGGAAAAGAATAGAACTGCTTACCACCTGCTGGTCAATACACAGCCCGACCCGAGCTGGGATCTAGCCCTTCTGGGGAACTGCCCCCAGTTTATATACTGGGCATGATGTGCTGTGGTATGGAATACCTCTTTGACTACTTTGGGTCAGGTTTACACCCGACTTCCCCTCCTCCCTGGCAGAGCATGAGACTCAGGAAGTCCTTGGTTAGAGTAAACATTACTGAGAACCAACTAAAAACATTGCTGTTATCAGCGTTGATCCCATACTGAAAGTCAAAAATGCAGCACTGCACCAGCTACTAAGAAGGAGAAAAATAACTGCTACAGCTGAACCCAGGACAGTATCCACCCCTTATTCCATACCATTCAAATCATGCTCAGATCCCACATTTTTCAATATACCATCACTCTTATATACATATATATATATATACATACAGACACAAAGAGAGAAATACAATTTCTTAGTGCATTGACCAATCCCTATAATGCTACTGAGTTCATCCGGTCCATAATGTCAGACTCCATCTCTTGTAACAGTCTTTCAGAGCAGGAGAGACTGTGTGCAGTGCTGGATAGTTGCCTGCTGATGACACCGTGAAACTTGTCTGGTCAGTGCTGAGGTTGTCATGAGAATCTACATGGCTTACCTTTACCACGAAGTTCTGCACCTCGGCAGTGATATCTTGCCAGAGTGCAGCAGCCCAGATGGTTTTATCTCTGTGTTGCCAGTTGCTCTGCTTCCATTGCTGCAGCCACCCCCACAGGGCATTTGCCACCATCCATGAGTCAGTATAGAGATAAAGTACTGGCTACTTTTGTAGTTCAGCAATGTCCAAGGTCAGCTGGATGACTTTTACCTCTGCAAACTGACTCGATTCACCCTCTCCTTCAGCAGTTTCAGCCCACGAGGGATACATGCTCCCCTTTACCTCTCCTGATTGGTTGCACACCTTCGCTTCAGCTTAGTGTTACATCATGCTTTTGCAATTACTGGCATCCTGTTATTGCATTCCTGTTTTGCTGATCTTGACACTTCTTCTTCTTTTAACCTGGGGTCATAAGTTCACTTTCTCACAGCTTGCTGTAGGCCTGTTCAAGCGCCCATGCTCGACCCCCAACATCTCCCCCTCTTTTTTCAAATAAGGCGTTCGTCATCTGCTGCATGCGTTGCATAATACATTGTAACAAACAAGGTCCAAAAAACAAAATTTACAACATAATCATTATTGGTTCGCTAAACATCATGATTAAACTCCTTAACCAACTACTTATTCCTAACGATTTTAACCAAGAGTCTATAGGATTTGTTTCTACAGTATTTTCTTTAAGTTCAAACAATTTCTTGTGAATAGATTCAGAATGATCAGAAAGATTCATACAACACATGCCCAGAAGCATTCTAATGCAAAGGGGATGTGAAGCAGCTGTAAACTGTACAGTGTTAACAGTCAAGGAGTTGCACTCCCCCCTTTTTTTTTTTTTTTTTTTGATCAGACTAAAAGCCATTTATTAGAAAGCATTAACTCCTTATATACTATTGCTTACACACACCTACAGCAATTTGGCATATCATGATTGGATACTTGTCTTGAAGACCCTTAGTGACTAACATATAATTGGTTAAGCACAGGTGTGAGAACTTGACCTCGAACGCTTGCCAACAGTTCTCATAACTCAGTGAATTACAGCTTCTTCTTATCTTGCTTGCTTAGGCTTCCTCGGGCCTCCCATGGCCTTGCTGTATCCGTCGGAGTTATTCAGAGCTCATGTACCAAATATTCATTTTCCTGTGAGAACACTGTCTCCACATCTCCCCCTTTTTAGTTTTATTAAAAGTTTTTTACAATTTGGTTTGTCTGCTCTGTGACTGCTTGACTTGTGTAACATAAGAACCCACTACTCTAGGCAGCATTATTTCAGTAAGACTGGTCTGATTTGAAATCACTTGATGTCACCTTTATAACATGTGGCATACCAGTGAATTCTACACACCATGTAACAAGTTGGACTAATGGGGATTTAACAGATGTGCTCAGTATACTTGTCCCTTACCCACGGTCACAAATAATAGAACAGATATTACAAAGATTTTACAAAGATTTCTATCATTGCTGTTTCTTTATGTTGTTGAGTTCTGCGGCTTTGTACGTTTCACTGGCAGCCAGAATGGTCCTGTTGATAGCTGTACACAGCTGGGCCTGCCCTTTTTCCCCTGGATGTCTTTCTAATAACAGCAGAGGCCATCCCTCACATCAAGGTCTGGCATGGCATGTGTCTCCACCACTCTACGCCTGCTGGGTTGCAGCCAGCAGCGGAGCTAAAGGTTCTTCTTGGTTGCAGACACAGGGGCCAACCCAGTCTTGCCCTTGACTGTGGTAGCAGGCATTTGGTCAATCTCAGTCCTTGCACCTTGTTGTCAATGCAGAGTTTCACCTGCTTAACCCAGTAACAAGTCACTACTATAGCAAAGCACACACAGATTTACATTAGCAGAGTAACTATCACAGAGTGCATCAGCATGTTGAAGATGCTGATGACAGCGAGTGACTAACCAAAGAAATTTCTTACAGTGGAGTTCTCCCACCCTCTTAATTTGTTCCATTACTTGCTTTATAACACTATCATAATCTTAGAATCTTTTAGCTTTTACCTTAGCATTTTCTAGCAGCTGCTGCAAATTTGCATGTTCTAACATCTCTTTTACAAGTGACAATTCCATACAATACAAGGTATAGTTTCTTATTAGCAACTGGCTAGTAAATACAGGTGGTTTTATATGCAAAATCACAACCTCTAATAATAGCTACTTTACAAGCATGCATATTCAAGCTGTTAATTTTCAGTTGCCCTCAAGTGATTTTTTTTTTTTTTGTATTACACATGCATATTGTCTGGAAAACAAGCTTTAAGCAATATACATCAAAACTACAGTCATTAATAAAAGCTAGAATGTGTTATCATTACTTTTTTTTTTTTTTTTTTCAAAGTCGCTCACCCTGCTTTGCACAGCTAAAACCACCGGCCTATCGGCAACTGCACTTTTGCATTAACCTTTTCTTGCCCGAAAGGTTAAACTGCTACCTGTTAAAACTTTTACATGAACCTGACAACAAAAAATATACAGAACACTGTCTGCCCTCATCACACACACACACAGACACACACACACACATATGCACACATGGGATCCACAAGCACACTGCACACAACTACAGTATTTGAAACACAAAATCCAGACAATCATTGCTCCCACTGCACAGTCCCACATACAGGACGTGGCACAAGGACCCTGTAAAGACTATCAGGAAACCAGCTCCGAGAATCATCATCACAGTGTGGGGTGGCAGGCTCAACCTTAGCGGGCGTCCCCGCAGAGGCTTTGCCTCCCTCACATCGCATGAGGCTTGGGCTTTTTTACTGACCATAATGCACACTCGTTCCGACACAGGTGGCCAGCCTATGTTGGAAGAAGTTGCCAGCAGTATCTATAAAGGTTTCCAAGGGTTGATAGAAACATGGACATACTTATATTTACCAACTTCTAGTACATGAGTATCACAGAGAGACTGTATCAAAGGAGTTGTATATGGGGTCCCAACTCCACGGTCTAACACATTCTGCCCGATACCCCTGATAAGAGCATACAAGAGACTTTCCCACTGTGGGTTTTGAACCAGCATATACACCACAAGGAAACCGTGCAATACATCTGCATCCCCCACCCATCTCACTTCTCCCTTTACAGCTACCCATTTATCATGAGGATATGGGGGATATAAATCAGGCTTCTTTTCCAGATGAATAGGCTCCAGGTCAAGAGCACCATCCAGGTCAGCATCGGCATTATCAGGCGTCAGGATCTCAGGAGCAGCAACAACAAACTGATGAACGTGCACAGGCTCCTTCTCGGGGTCAATAGGGCTCAGGTCGAAAGGATCGTCTTCATCCTCATCTTCAGTCTTCACAGCCATGGCAGCAACCAGCGGAGGTTTGGGGGGGAGGGGGGGCACGCTGATCTCCATGATCTCATTTTTTGACTTTAACGTCTCTAAAACAGTTCTCCAAATGACTAACAAACTTTTCACAGCTTCATTGCCTTTCGTGGCTGCATTCCACAGCTTAACTCCTGCCCCATTCCACAAGGATATCTCAAATCTGGTAGAGTCATAAATCTCTGGGTAATGTGTCTTCGACCATTTCAACATTAACTTTAGGTCTGTCTCTTTAAGGGTTGCTCCCTTCACCTTAGGAAGGACTGAAAACATCCATAAATCAGGGGCTTCTGCCTCAGTAATTTTCTCCCAAGTCTCGAGATTAAAAGCTTCACCGACTCCCACAATTCTTCCCCTATCTTACGCCATTGATCTTTGGAGAATAACTGTCCCGTATTTTCTAACAACCCCCTTCGTCGGCACCAAAATAAAAAGTCCACAAGTTCCTGTCGGGGTATCGAGTACCCTGTTTTCTTCGCTACGCATAGCACTCCTTCTATCGTAGCCTTTTCTATCGCTGATACAGCGAAACCCATCCCGAACCAGACCACTGTCTGCCTGACTCACCGGTCAGCCGTGGCCACGTAATTTGAGCTCCTTTCCTGCCTCTCTCGGGCAGCCTGCCTCTCTCGGGCAGCCGGGATCTCCACCTTCTCTCGTCCATGCTCTCTCTCTCCTGGTATCACGTCGGGGTCACCAGAATGCCGTGGCCAGGTAGAGGGGAGAAAACACCGATACGATGTAGGTTCACAAAATGCTCCGTTTATTGATTACAAGGCTGCTCTTAATATACTGTCTTACACGCGATCACGCATTACTTGATTGGCTGCTTTGCTTTGCCCACGAGGGGTACACGCTCCCCTTTACCTCTCCTGATTGGTTTCACACCTTCGCTTCAGCTTAGCGTTACATCATGCTTCTGCAATTACTGGCATCTTGTTATTGCATTCCTGTTTTGCTGATCTTGACACTTCTTCTTCTTTTAACCTGGGGTCAGAAGTTCACTTTCTCACAGCTTGCTGTAGGCCTGTTCAAGCGCCCATGCTCGACCCCGAACAGGGAGCAAAGGGGGGGAGTGAGTGAACGAGCTGTGTGGACTTGGTTTAAACCACGACACTGCTGTATTTGTCCTTGGGGTTGGTGTAGTTGCTGTGCTTGGAATTGGATTAGGTGCGTCTTGTGTTGCTGTCGGAGTTTGAGTAGCTGCTGTACTTGTCGATGGGGTTAGTGTAGTTGCTTTATTTGGAGTTGTAGAAGCTGTGTTGTCTGTTGCTTTGCCATCAGATCCAGAGACATTTTTTTCCCCTTTGAAGGTGTTGGATAGCGTTCAACAGGGCTCTGTAAGCATAGGCCAAGTCCCAGCATGTTGCCATGTCCCTCTCTGATTTGACCAGGATGGCAAAACACCTCATTTAAGCATTTTACTATTTTTTTCTGGATTTTGTGCTTCTTCAGTGGTAAAGTTCCAAAGCACTGGAGGTGCCCACTGGCCTAGGTACTTGCCCATACTGTCCCACACACCCTGCTACTCATGACTGTCCAGCCTCAGGGAAAATCTCTTGGTCCTCCTATATCATCGTCTAACCCTAGACAAGACCCAAATCCATACCTGCTTAACTTTCAAGATCATATAAAATGGTCATGGTAAAACACACACAGTCTGTATGTGTGCAATATGCTGATCCCATCACAATCAGCAGGCAGGTCTCAAGGGCATTCTGAGGCCATCCAAAACCTTCAGAACTCTCAAATGATACTGTAAATAGTCTGGTGGGGGAGCTGGCGGTGTAAGGGAATGTCTCTTTTTTAGGTTGACCACTGAAGAAAAGGAAAAAAAAGATAATAAAAATGCTAAACAATTCCATCATATACGTCCCAAAGTGTAGAGGTGATGACCACACTGGGAATGCAAGCCAGATCAGTTTCAAGATCTATTGTATTACAAGTCATTACCATAAAGTACAGTGAAACAAGAAGCTTAGCCCAGGCCCCCCAGCCAATAAAAACCAGGACAGCAAATACCAGCTGTAAGTAAGGTACAACAAGCTGAAACTCTGAGATGAAGAACAACAAGTTTGAGAGCCAGTAAATCAGCATTGTGAAGAGTGACTATTAATCCGAAGCAATGAATGCTTATCACATATATGATTAGACACACTCTGGTCAGACCTGTTGTTATCTCAACCCTTCGTGCCCCACATTGGGTGCCACAAAGAACTGTCCTGGTTTAAGCCCAGCTAGTAATTCAGAACCATGTGGCTGCTTGCTCACTCCCCCACCCCGTCCTCTTCCTCCCGCTGCTCCTGGCGGGATGGGGAGGAGAATCAAAAGAATGTACCTCCCATGGGTTGAGATAAGAACAGCCCAGTAACTAAGTATACCACAAAACCACTGCTGCAACCACCAATAATAATAATGATAAGGGAAATAACACGGGAAGAGAATAAAACCTCTTACCACCCACCCACCCATACCCAGGCTAACCTGAGAAGCGATCTAGCCCTTCCGGGAAACTGCCCCCAGTTTATATAGTGGGCATGCCATGCTGTGGTATGGAATACCCCTTTGGTTAGTTTGGGTCAGGTTTCCTCCTGACTTCCTCCCCTCCCTGGCAGAGCATGAGACTCGGAAAGTCCTTCGTCAGTGTAAACATTACTGAGCAACAACTGAAAATATCTATATTATCAGCATTGTTCCCAGGCTGAAAGTCAAAGACACAGCACTGCAGCAGATACTAAGAAGGAAAAAAATGACTGCTACTGCTGAACCCAGGACGTCGTTGGTGTGTGTTCTGTCTAAACTGTGTGTAGATTTCTTTAGTGTATATATGCATTGAGTTGTCTGGTTTGGTGTTCTTATGCTTGTTTGGGGGCTTGTTTGTTTGTTTTCCCCCTTGAATGAATGCCTGCACAAACGGCTTCGGACTCTACCTTTGCCCACCTCTTTTCCTAACCTGTGTCACAGTTGAACTGATTATATGTGGCATTTTCAAGAAAAAATAACTGGGATATGTGACTAGTATCAGGAACCTGCTTATCAAGGTTCCATGGGATATAGCCCTATAGGGCAGGGGGGCCCAAGACTCTTAGTTAATATTCAAGGATCACCTGCTACAAGCTCAGGAGTGTTGCATCCCGACTAGAAGGAAGTGCAGCAGGAGGGCCAGGAGACCTCCTTGGATGGATAAGGAGCTGCTGAGAAAAAAATCACAGGAAAAAAGAGGCTCATAAAAGGTGGAAACAAGGACAGGTGGCCTGGGATGAATACAGGAATGTTGTCAGGGTAGTTAGAGACCAAGTTAGGAAAGCTAAGGCCCAATTGGAGCTAAACTTGGCAAGGGATGTTAAAGATAACAGGAAGGGATTTTATAGGTATGTAGCAGCTAAAAAACAGACTAAGGACAATGTAGGCCCCTTCCGTAAGCTTTTGAGAGAACTGGCTACACAGGATCTGGAGAAGGCTGAGATTCTGATTGGCTTCTTTGCCTCAGTCTTCACTGGTAAAGGCTCTGGCCGCACCACCCAAGTCTTGGAAGGCGGATGCAGGGACTGTGAAAACCTAGACCTTGGGACCACTGTACATGAGGATCTGGTTTGAGACCATCTTAAGAACCTGAATGTACACAAGTCCATGGGCCCTGATGAAATCCATCCGTGGGTCCTGAAAGAGCTGGCGAATGAAGTTGCAAAGCCACTGGCCATCATATTTGAAAAATCATGGCAGACAGGTGAAGTTCCTGATGACTGGAAAAAGGGAAATATAACCCCCATTTTCAAGAAGGGGAAAATGGATGACCTGGGGAATTATAGACCAGTCAGTCTGTCGTGGTTTAAATCAAGTCTCCCTACTCCCGGAGAGTTAGGAAGAAGAATCCAAAGAATGTAGCCCCCACGGATTGAGATAAAAACGGTTTAAACTAAATCTGCACAGTTCCCCCTCTGTTTACCTTCCCCCCCCCCCCCCCCCTCACCTTCCCACTCCCGGAGGGATGGGAAGGAGAGCCAGAGGGATACAACTCCCACGGATCGAGGTAAAATCAGTCCAGCAATCAAGGTATAACAGAAGTAACTACCGGTACCAATAACAAATCAATGTTAGAGGAGACAAACAGAGAGAGAGAATACGATACCACCCGCCGCCACGAGGCCAGCAGCCAGAAGCCCCAGAGAGAGCTTCCTGTTGCCTCCCCAATCTCAGCCCGGCGTGTTAACTCCTTCCCTCCCGGCCAGCTTCCAGTCCCCTCCCCAAGCAGGACGTGCTGTGGTATGGAATACCTCCCCGACTAGCCCAGACCAGGCGCCCTATCTCTCCCTCCTCACTGGCAGAGCATGAGCTACTGCTGAACCCATGACATTATCCACCCCTTATTCCATACCATTCACGTCATGCTTAGATCCCACATTTTCAATATATCATCATATAGATATACACACATATATATATACATCTGCGTACACTCAGACAAATAAAAAGAAATCATTTCTTAATACATGGACCAATCCCTATAATGCAATTGAGTCCATTTGGTCCATGATATTAAGTTTGTAATAGTCTTTTATAGCAGGGAAGTCTGTGTGCAGTGCTGGATTGTTGCCTGCCGATATTGATCATCCCTTTACTGCAGAACTCATCTGGTTCTATCAAAGTTCATTCTCTGTTGGGACGATGGTTAGAGGGAAGTCAGGGCCAGTCGCTGGTGACCTGAAGACATCTAGTTGATGGACTATAAAAAAAAAATTACACAGCAAGCAACAACGTATAATTAAGTTCATTGGCTGTTTTCCCCTAAAATCAAATCCCCTTGAGGTATACATCGGACTTCCCCATCTTCCTGCATTACCCCCCAAGTATATCCGGGTCCTTGAGCAAAAGCAATCCCACGAGTGGGTTTGCCTTGGCCTGAAACAGGAGTAACCCAGACTGTCTTCCCTAGCAAATTTCTCATGTGCACTACAGGCACCTTGTCCCCCTCTACAATATGTAAAAGTTCTGACTGGGCTGGGCCAGCCCTGTTAGCAGATCCTCTGGTGTTGACCAACCAGGTGGCCTTTGGTAAATGTGTATCCCAATGCTTGAAAGTTCCCCCACCCATTGCTCTCAGTGTAGTTTTTAACAGCCCATTGTACCGTTCAATTTTCCCAGAGGCTGGTGCATGGTAGGGGATGTGATATACCCACTCAATGCCATGTTCTTTGGCCCAAGTGCCTATAAGGTTGTTCCGAAAATGAGTCCCATTGTCTGACTCAATTCTCTCTGGGGTGCCATGTCGCCACAAAATCTGGTTCTCAAGGCCCAGGATAGTGTTCCGGGCAGTGGCGTGGTGCACAGCATATGTTTCCAGCCATCCTGTGGTTGTTTCCACCATGGTAAGCACATAGCGCTTGCCTCGGCGAGTTGGTGGGAGTGTGATATAGTCAATTTGCCAGGCCTCCCCATATTTATACTTCAGCCATCGTCCTCCATACCAAAGAGGTTTCAACCATTTAGCTTGTTTAATTGCAGCACATGTCTCACACTCATGAATAACCTGGGCGATAGTGTCCATTGTTAAGTCCACCCCTCGATCACGAGCCCATTTATACGTTGCGTCTCTGCCCTGATGGCCTGAAGTGTCGTGGGCCCACCGGGCCAAAAATAATTCGCCTTTATGTTGCCAATCTAAGTCCATCTGAGCTACTTCAATCTTAGCAGCTTTATCCACTTGCTGGTTATTGTGGTGTTCCTCAGTGGCCCGACTCTTAGGTATGTGGGCATCTACATGGCGTACCCTCACCACCAGCTTCTGCACCCGGGCAGCGATATCTTGCCATAATGCAGCAGCCCAAATGGGTTTACCTCTGCGTTGCCAGTTGCTCTGCTTCCATTGCTGCAACCACCCCCACAGGGCATTTGCCACCATCCATGAGTCAGTATAAAGATAGAGTACTGGCCACCTTTCTCGCTCAGCAATGTCCAGGGCAAGCTGGATGGCTTTCACCTCAGCAAACTGACTCGATTCACCCTCTCCTTCAGCAGTTTCAGCAACTTGTCGCTGAGGACTCCATACAGCTGCCTCCCATCCCCGATGCTTTCCTACAATACGGCAGGACCCATCAGTGAACAAGGCATACTGCTTTTCACTTTCTGACAATTTATTATATGGTGGTGCCTCTTCGGCACGCATCACCTCCTCCTCTGGTGACATTCCAAAATCTTTGCCCTCTGGCCAGTCCATGATGACTTCCAGAATGCCTGGACAACTGGGATTTCCTATCCGAGCTCGTTGTGTAATTAGTGCAGCCCATTTACTCCAAGTAGCATCAGTTGCATGATGTGTAGAGGAGACCCTGCCTTTGAACATCCAGCCCAACACTGGCAAGCGGGGTGCCAAAAGGAGCTGTGCATCAGTGCCAATCACCTCCGAAGCAGCTCGAACCCCTTCATAAGCTGCCAATATCTCTTTCTCCGTTGGGGTATAGTTGGCCTCCGAGCCTTTGTATCCCCGACTCCAAAAACCAAGGGGTCGACCTCGAGTCTCCCCTGGAGTTTTCTGCCAAAGACTCCAGGTAGGACCATTCTCCCCAGCTGCAGTGTACAGTACATTTTTCACATCTGGACCAGTCCGGACTGGTCCAAGGGCCACGGCCTGAACTATCTCACGTTTAATTTGCTCGAAGGCTTGTTGTTGCTCAGGACCCCATTTGAAATCATTCTTTTTCCTGGTCACATGACAGAGAGGGCTTACGATTGAACTGTAATTTGGAATGTGCATTCTCCAGAACCCCACAGCACCCAAGAAAGCTTGTGTTTCTTTCTTATCAGTTGGTGGAGACATTGCTGTTATCTTATTGATCACTTCTGTAGGGATATGTCTACGTCCATCTTGCCATTTTATTCCCAAAAATTGAATTTCCCGTGCAGGTCCCTTGACTTTATTCCGTTTTATGGCAAAACCAGCTTTCAGCAGGATTTGGATTATTTCCCTCCCTTTCTCAAAAACTTCTTCTGCTGTATTACCCCACACAATAATGTCATCGATGTATTGCAAGTGTTCTGGAGCTTGCCCCTGTTCCAGTGCAGTCTGGATCAGTCCGTGGCAGATGGTGGGGCTGTGTTTCCACCCCTGGGGCAGTCGGTTCCAAGTGAACTGGACACCCCTCCAAGTAAAATCAAACTGTGGCCTGTACTCTGCCGACAAAGGAATTGAGAAAAATGCATTGGCAATATCAATCGTGGCATACCACTTGGCTGCCTTTGACTCTAATTCATACTGCAGCTCTAACATATCCGGCACGGCAGCACTCAATGGTGGTGTGACTTCATTCAGGCCACGATAGTCTACTGTTAGTCTCCACTCTCCATTAGACTTTCGCACTGGCCATATGGGGCTATTAAAAGGTGAGCGGGTCCTGCTGATCACTCCCTGCCTTTCCAGTCTACGGATCAGATTATGGATGGGAATCAGGGAGTCTCGATTGGTGCGATATTGCCCCCGGTGCACTGTTGCGGTCGCAATTGGCACTTGTTCTTCGACTTTCAGCAACCCCACAACAGAAGGATCCTCTGAGAGACCAGGCAAGGTGGACAGCTGCTCAATTTCCTCAGTCTCCAAAGCAGCAATACCAAAAGCCCACCGGTACCCTTTTGGGTCTTTGAAGTACCCCCTCCTGAGGTAGTCCATGCCAAGGATGCATGGAGCCTCTGGACCAGTCACAATGGGGTGCTTCTGCCATTCCTTCCCAGTCAGGCTAATTTCAGCCTCTAGTACAGTCAACTCTTGGGACCCTCCTGTCACTCCAGAAATATAGATGGTTTCCACCCCTTGCCAGTTTGATGGCATCAGGGTACACTGTGCACCGATATCAACTAGAGCCTTATATTTCTGTGGGACTGATGTGCCAGGCCATTTGATCCACACCGTCCAGTAAATACGATTGTCCCCTACCTCCACCTGGCTGGAGGCAGGGCCCCTCTAATAGTCATAGTTGTCACAATCTTGGACACCTAAGTCGTATTGAAAGGGATCATTCTTCTTTATCACAGGAGCTGGAGTAAAATCAGCTCTTCCGCTCCATCTGGGAACCTGTTCACCAGAGACTGAAGCTGCAGCTATCATGGCGCGATCAGTCTTGGCCCTTGCTCCTCTCTTCAATTCACCCACACGTTCCTCCAAGACTGAAGTAGGTTTTCCATCCCACTTTGTCATGTCTTCTCCGTGATCCCGCAAGTAAAACCATAGGGTGGCCCGTGCTGTGTATCTTATATATCTTCTCTCTCGAGCAATAGGACACCTTTTGTTAATAGCTGAAACACGTATTGGCACACGTGAAGAGCTAGATAAATCAGACAGATTATGCCTCAACTGTTTGAGATCCTGTCTGAGATCCTGAGACATTTTTTCCACAGCTGAGATGATGGAAGGGGTAAGATTGTCTTCAAATTCTCGGAGTTTATGAACCATTTCATCCACTGTTGGTGGTACTATGTCATTCCAAGTTACCGTTGCCAATGAATGGGCATATGACGACGGTGCATTTCGTGTAAGCTTTCGCCACATGGGTCGTGTGCATTCGACTTCATCTGGGTCTATGGGTATATCCCCATTATTCGGCTTGATGTGATAAATCATCTCTATGATAGCTGATTCCCTCAGGGACTGGATGCCTTTGTCTATAGTAGTCCACTTGGCCGAACGACTCATAACATCATCCTTGTATGGAAACCTTTCTTTCACAGCTGCCAAAAGCCGCCTCCAAAGACTGAGGGACTTTTTCTCTCTTGCAATTGCTTTGTCAATTCCCCCTTCTTTAGCAAGTGACCCCAGCTGCTTGGCTTCTGTACCTGCTAGTTCGTGACCATCGGCCCCACTATCCCAACATCGGAGCAACCAGGTGATGATGTGCTCCCCTGGTTGACGGGTGAAATCTTTTCGCATATTCCGCAGCTCAGTTGAGGTCCGAGATCGAGAAGTCACCTCTTCTTCTTCGTCATGTGATGATGACCCCTGATCAGATACTAGACCAGGTAGTGGATGCATAGTTTCTTCATCCTGCCTCGTCCTTCTTGCCTCTCTTTTGGTTTTTCTCTTGTGTACAGGAGCAACCGATATTGGTACGAATTGGTCCTGTAGTTCAGCTGCACTGTCTGTCGCAGTCGAGGTTTGAATAGCTGCTGTACTTGTTGCTGAGTTAGCTGCACTGTCTGTCGCAGCTGAAGTTTGGGTAGCAACTTTACTTACTACTGGGGATGGTGTAGCTGCTGTACTTGGAATTGGAACAGCTGCGCTGACTTCTGTGTTGCTCTCAGATCCAGGGGCATTTTTTTCCTTTTGAAGGTGTTGGATAATGTCGATCGAGGCCCTATAAGCATAGGCCAAGCCCCAGCACGTTGCTGTAATTTGTCCATCTCTGGTATGGCCACGACGACAACACACCTCATTTAGCTGTTTTACTAATTCTTCCGGATTCTTCACTTGTTCAGGAGTAAAATTCCAAAGTACTGGAGGGGCCCACTGACCTAGATGCTTGCCCATACTATCCCACACACCCTGCCACTCATGACTGTCCAGCCTCTGGGAAGATTTCCTGGTCCTCCTATGTCATCGTTTAACCCCAATACAGGACCAGACCTGACTCCGCTTAACTCTTGAAATCAGATGAAATAACTGTGGGCAAAACACACTCTGTATGCGTGCTACTATGGTGATCCCCATCGCAATCAGCATACAAGACTCAACAGTATTAAATGGCCATTCAAAAACTTCAAAACCCTCAAATGATGTTGTAGACCATCTGGAGAGAACACTGGGAGGATAGCAGAATGTCTCCTTCACAGGTTGACCACCCGAGAAGGAGAAAAAAGATGTGAAATTCCCAAGCATTTCTATTATATACCTCCCAAAATATAAAGTTGGTGACCATACCGGGAGCATAAACCAAATCAGTTTCATGATTAATGTTTCTATTGTATTACAAGTCATTACCATAAAGTACAATGAGACAAGAACATTAGCCCAAACCCCATACTTGATAAACACTAACACAGCTAATATATATGAAAAGTAATTGGTAAAATCCTGAAACCGTGAGAGCAAGAGAAAAAACTGTGAGAGCCAATAAATCAGCATTGTGACAAATGACTATAAATCCGCTCAGATCTGTTCTTATCTCAAAGCCTCGGGCCCCACGTTGGGCGCCAAAAAATGTCGTGGTTTAAATCCAAAGAATGTAGCCCCCACGGATTGAGATAAAAATGGTTTAAACTAAATCTGCACAGTTCCCCCTCTGTTTCCCTTCCCCCCCCCCCCCCTCACCTTCCCACTCCCGGAGGGATGGGAAGGAGAGCCAGAGGGATACAACTCCCACGGATCGAGGTAAAATCAGTCCAGCAATCAAGGTATAACAGAAGTAACTACCGGTACCAATAACAAATCAATGTTAGAGGAGACAAACAGAGAGAGAGAATACGATACCACCCGCCGCCACGAGGCCAGCAGCCAGAAGCCCCAGAGAGAGCTTCCCGTTGCCTCCCCGAGCTCAGCCCGGCGTGTTAACTCCTTCCCTCCCGGCTAGCTTCCAGTCCCCTCCCCAAGCAGGATGTGCTGTGGTATGGAATACCTCCCCGACTAGCCCAGACCAGGCGCCCTATCTCTCCCTCCTCACTGGCAGAGCATGAGCTACTGCTGAACCCATGACACAGTCTCACCTCTGTGCCTGGCAAATTTTGGAGCAGGTTCTCTTGGAAGGCATGCTAGGGCACATGAAAAACAACAAGGTGCTTGGTGACAGCCAGCATGGCTTTACTAGGGGGAAATCCTGCCTGACCAGTTTGGTGGCCTTCTATGACGGGGCTACAAAAGTGATGGACGGGGTGGAGCAGTTGTCGTCATCTCCTTGGACTTGTGCAAAGCGTTCGACACTGTCCCACATGACATCCTTGTCTCTAAATCGGAGTGTCATCAATTTGATAGGTGGACCACTCGGTGGATAAAGAACTGGCTGGATGGTCACACTCAAAGAGTTGTGGTCAACGGTTCAATGTCCAGCTGGAGATCAGTAACAAGTGGTGTCTTTCACTGATCGGTGCTCGGACCAGTCTTGTTCAATATTTTTGTTGCTGACATGGACAATGGAATTGAGTGTGCCCTCAGCAAGTTTGCCGATGACACGAAGCTGTGTGGTTCTGTTGATACGCTGGAGGGACGGAATGCCATTCAGAGGGACCTTGACACGCTTCAGAGGTGGACTGATGCCAACCTCATGGAGTTTAACCATGCCAAGTGCAAGGTCCTACACCTGGGTTGGAGCAATCCCAGGAACAGCTACAGGTTGGGCAAAAAGGAAATTCATGGCAGTCCTGCGGAGAAAGACTTGGGGGTGTTAGTCAATGAGAAAATGAACGTGAGCCAGCAGTGTGCACTCACAGCTCAGAAAGCCAACCGTATCCTGGTCTGCATCAAAAGGAGCATGACCAGCAGGTCAAAGGAGGTGATCCTGCCCCTCTACTCTGCTCCTGTGAGACCTCACTTGGAGTACTGTGTGCAGTTCTGGTGTCCTCAATATAAAAAGGATCTGGAACTGTTGGAACAAGTCCAGAGGAGGCCACGAGGATGATCAGGGGTCTGGAGCACCTCCCATATGAAGACAAGCTGAGAAAGTTGGGGCTGTTCAACCTGGAGTAGAGAAGGCTGCGTGGAGACCTCATAGCAGCCTTCCAGGATCTGAAGGGGGCCTACAGGGATGCTGGGGAGGGACTATTCATTAGGGACTGTAGTGATAGGACAAGGGGTAACAGGTTGAAACCTAAACAGCAGAGGTTTAGACTTGATATAAGGAAGAAATTCTTTACTGTTAGGGTGGTGAGGTACTGGAATCGGTTGCCCAGGGAGGTAGTTAATGCTCCATCCCTGGAAGTGTTCAAGACCAGGTTGGATGAAGCCTTGGGTGATATGGTTTAGTGTGAGGTGTCCCTGCCCATGGCAGGGGGTTTGGAACTAGATGATCTTAAGGTCCTTTCCAACCCTAACTATTCTATGATTCTATGATTACTGTGATGGAAAAATAGATTAAAAAAAAATATATCCACTATGCCTGTGTGTTATGTATACTTCGATCTTTCCTTGCAATTGTTTATTATATTAAAAGTAAATCTTTTTTTTCTTTCCAATATTCTTCATCAGCTCCAGCAGTGATAAATCCCTCCTTCCTTCACTCTAGGTTGGCATCTGTGAATAAAACACTTCACTTGGTCCATGCTAAGCCAAAGATGCATTTAAAATAAAGTTTTAAGAGGGTCTTAGAAAAAAACACAGTGCTGTCTCAGACTGAACAGTAGCATTTTCATTGTCTTTTGTATATTTCTTCGCTTATGGTTTTATTTGATTTCATAGTATTGCAGTCAGAAAGGAAAATATTAAGCAGATATATTATATGGAAATAATATGAATAACTTATTGTTCTGACTGACATTCTGAGTGTTCCCCCTGTTACTTGTGTCTTAAATTCTTTTTATTTGGTACTAGGAAAGCTTGCATGCTCTTAGTTTTCATGAAGTTCCTCTGTTTTAATAGTAATTAGAGGCTTGTTTTCAACTCAGTTTTGAGCTTTAATGCTTTTATCTTTTAATGCTGCATCTTGATCATGTCTGTTAATAGTTTAAGATGAGTACAAATACAGGTATTGCAGTTTATAACCAGGCTTGTGTGCTTTGTCTAGGATTGTTCAGTAATAAAGTTAAGAATTTAGAGATTTTTAACCAGTAAGTGTGTTTGCTTTATTTTTAACTCCTTTTTGTTTCTGGTGCTGATAAATCAATCTTTGTTTTTTCACTTATCTTAGATATTAAATTTAGCTACATTGTTAACCATAGACTGGTTGCATTCCCTTGAGCTTAAAAAAAAAAAATTTTTTTTATTGTTAGTACAATGGAAAGATATTAAGGTATAGCATGTATAGTCTTTAAATGTGTAGTCTTGATGAAAATGCATTTTAAAACACTGTTGTTTTACAGGATGATGAGTGGTATGAAGAAGCTACAGATGTCCGATCACAGTTAAAGTTTTTTGAACACTTGGAGCGTTTAGAAAAGCAAAGGAAAGATGAACAAGAGAGGGAAATCTTGCTGAAGGCTGCCAAGGTATCTGTTTTGCTCTATTTTTTTAAACTACTAAACAATTCATAATTTTCAAACAGTTATTTAATTTTGTGAAAACTGTTTCATAAATAGATGATCTTTTGTTTTTTTTTATAACACAAAGATACTGTTGTTGTGACTTCACAACTGAAATTCATTAAGTCATACTATCTTATCTGTGATGACTTCAGACCTACCTAACTAGAACGATCCTGCATTTTCAAGATACAGATCTGAATGTGATGAGTTCTTGGGAGTATAGGAGACAATGGCTAATATTTTCAAAATAACTTTGTGAAATAATTTTCACAATTGCCTTTGAAATTTAATAGATGCCAGGGTTTCCATTCCATTTTAAAATCCTAGGCTGCACTTCCAGTAATTAAACACAATTCAGTAAATTCATATGGATTTTTTTTGAGGCTTTATACTTACTGAGTTTCTAGACTTCTCTTTTTTTCTTTAAAGTTTTGTTCATTTATTTATTTTAGTTTAGATAGTGTGTGTCACTCTTGCTGTTCCTTCTCTATATAACTGCATTGTTTTATTGATCCATTACTGTTTTTAATTCCAAAGACTGAAATTTCATACATGTCATACAACAAACTAAGATAATATTCTTTCAAGAGTATTTAAATGGTCAGGAGACTTGTATCTGCTTCCTCCCAGCTCATTGTGCCCCTCCTTCTGTCAGAGCATGAGAGACTGAAAAGTCTTTGATCAGAGTAAGCATTGTGTTGCAACAACTAAAACATTGGTGTGTTATCAGCATTGTTTTCAGACTAAAGTTGAAAACACAGCACTCCAACAGCTACTAAGAAGGAGAAAAATAGCTGTTACAGCTGAACCCAGGACAGTATCTGAATTTCTGTTGCGTTTTCATTCTTTATTGGTAATCTGAAAAGTTTATACACAGCAAGTTAATGATCAGTGGTAACATTTAGCATCCTAAAGGGCTAAGGTTCTTGTTTCACTGTACTTCATGGTACTGACTTTTAATACAATAGGCTCATTGATCATGAAACTGGGCTGTTATGTGTCCTCAGCGTGGTTATCACCTCTATGCTATGGGAGGCATATAATGGGAATTTTTAACAAGTCTTTCCTCGGGGGGGGTAAACATATGAAGGAGATATTCCCTCACACCCTCAGCTCCCCCGTCAGGCCATTTACAGTAGGAGCAGATTCTGCAAAAGTTAAAGATTTTGAGTATCCTTTCAATGCCCTTGAAAGCAGCCTGCTCCTTTTGCTGTGAACCAGCTTGTTGCTGCATATGTTCTCTATGTTTTGCCTATGGCGTGACCACTCTGAGAATGACCGATTTGTCCGATCTCACAGCTAAGCGAGATCCAGCTCAGGTCTTGTGTAAGGTTAAAGGACTATTTAAGAATATTACCAAGAGATCTTCCAGGAAGGCTGGAGAGTCATGAGTGGCAGGGTATGTAGGATCGTATGGTCAAGCACTTAAGCCTGTTGGCCTCTCCAGTGCTTTGGAATTTCACTCCTGAACAAATGCGGAATCTGGAAAAATTAGAGGAGGTGTGCCGTTGTCCTGGCAATACGAGAGAGGGACAACTCGGTGCAACATCCTGGGCCATAGGGCCATAGGACCCTGTTCTGTAAGGAGCAGGAAAGAGATGTCCCTGGATCTTGTGGCAAAGCAGCAGACAACACAGCTATTGGTGTGTCGTGGTTTAAACCAAGCTGCACAGAGCTTGTGCATTCACTCCCCCCCCTTGCTCCCCCAACTCCCGGTGAGTTGGGAAGGAGAATCCAAAGAATTTAGCTCCCAGGGGTTGGGATAAGAACAGTTTAATAACTATGGTATAACACAAATCACTACTGCTGCTACTACTGATAATAATAATGATAAAGGAAATAACAAGTGAAAAGAATACAACACCTCACCAGCCGCTGACCCATAACTCACCCCGCAATGCCCGACTGAGCACCGATCGATACCTCCTCCAACCCCCAGAGTCCTAGCCCTTCCCGGGTAACTCTCGGTTACATCCTGGGTATGACGTGCTATGGTATGGAATAACTCTTTGGCTAGCCTGGGTCAGGTGTCCTGTCTCTCCTTCCTCCTAGCCTCCCCTCCTCCCTGGCAGAGCATGAGGCTCCGAAAGTCCTTGGACAAACCAAACATTTGAGCAGTAACTCAAAACATACGTGCTGTCAGCAACCGTTCCCAGCCCGAAAGTCAAAACACAGCACTGCACCAGCTACCAAGAAGGAGAAAAAATTGACTGCTACTGCTGAACCCATGACATGGTGATATTCAACCCCCAAGCACATCAACTGCACCAAACCTGACAACAGATGCACCCAGCCCAGCACAGGAAACTGGGGTGCCAGGAGGAGCTGTGCTTCAGTGCCAAGCACTTCTGAAGCAGCTCAAACACCTTCATAGGCTTCCAGTATCTCTTTTTCAGTTGGAGTATGAACTCTCTCTCATTTAATTTTTTCAAAGGCTTGTTGTTGCTCAGGGCCCCATTTGAAATCACTGTTCTTCTGGGTCATGTGATAGACAGGGCTTACAATCAGAATGTAATTTGGGATGTGCATTCTCCAGAACCCCACAACACCTAAGAAAGCTTGTGTTTCTTTCTTATTAGTTGGTGGAGATATTGCTCTTATCTCGTTGGTCACATCTGTGGGGATCTAGCGACGTCCATTTTGAGATTGTATTCCCAAAAACTGAATCTCCTGTGCAGGCGCCTTGACCTTACTCTGTTTTGTGGCAAGACCGTCCTTCAGAAAGATTTTGATTATTTTCCTCCCTTTCTTAAAATCTTCTTCCCCTGTATCGCCCCACATGATAGCGTCATCAATGTATTGCAGGTGTTCTGGATCTTGCCTCTGTTCCAAGGCAGTCTGAATCGGCCCACAGCAGATGGTAGGGCTGTGTTTCCATCCCTGGGGCAGTTGGTTCCAAGTGTACTGGACGCACCTCCAAGTAAAAGCGAACTGTGGCCTGCACTCTGCTGCCAAAGGAATCGAGAAAAATGCATTGGCAATATCAATCGTGGCATACCACTTGGCTGCCTTTGACTCCAGTTGATACTGAAGTTCTAGCATGTCCGGTACAGCAGCACTCAAGGGTGGTGTGACTTCATTCAGGCCTTGATAGTCTACTGTTAGTCTCCACTCTCCGTTAGACTTTCGCACTGGACATATGGGGATATTAAAGGGTGAGCAGATCCTGCTGATCAGTCCTTGGCTCTCCGACTGCGCGTCAGCTGATGGATGGGAATGATGGAGTCTCGGTTGGTGCGATATTGCCGCCAGTGTGCTGCTGTGGTCGCGATTGGCACTTATTGTTCTTCAAACTTCAGCAACCCCACAACAGAAGGATCCTCTGTGGCTCTGCATCAGTCACAATGGGGTGCATTTGCCACACCTTCCCAGTTAGGCTGATTTCAGCCTCCAGTACAGTTAACTCTTGGGATCCTCCTGTCACTCTAGAAATACAAATGGGTTCCACCCTTTGGTAACTTGATGGCATCAGGGTACACTGTGCAGCAATGTCTACTAGAACCTTACACTTCTGTGGGACTGATGTGCCAGGCCATGTGGTCCACACAGTCCAGTAGACCTGATTGTCCCTCTCCTCCACCTGGCTGGAGGCAGGGCTCCTCTAATAGCAATCATAAGATTCTCCTTTTACTTCTTTTACAAAGGGCTTATAATTCCTTTTCATAGGAATTGGGGTAAAATTAGCTCTTTTACTCCATCTGGGAAACTACTCACTAGAGACCGGAGCAGCAACAACTGTCTTGGGAGGATCATCCTTGACTGTTGTTCTCTAATTCAGCACCCATTCATCCAGAAGTGAGGTAGGTTTTCCATCCCATTTTCTCATGTCTTTTCTGTGATCCCAAAGATAAAACCATAGGGGCGTGTCCTTCCTATATCTTCCTTTTTGGGCAAAAGGGCACCTTCTGGTAATAGCTGAGATGCAGGTCTGTACACGTGGGGAGCTCGATAGATCATTTCTCAATTGTTTGACCTCCTGGGACAGTTTTTCCACCGCTGAAATGATGGAAGGGGTGAGATTGTCTTCGAACTCTCGGAGTTGACGAGTCGCTTCATCCACTGTTGGTGGTGCTGCCTCACTCCAGGTTAGTTTTGCCAATGAGTTGGCATATCATGATGGCACGCTGCATGTAAATTTCCACGACATGGGTTGTGTACATTGGATTTCATCTGTATCTGTGGGTTCATTCCCGGCATCTGGCCTATGATAGATCATCTCTAGAATGGCTAATTCCCTCAGGTGCTGGAGGCCTTTCTCTGTTGTGGTCCACTTGCCTGGGCGACATATAACATCATCCTTGTAGGGATACCTTTCCTTCACAGCTGCCAAAAGCCACCTCAAGTGTTTGAGGACTCGTTTCTCTTTTGCAATCCTTTTGTTAGTTTCAGTTTCCCCTGCCCTAGAAAGTGATCCCAGCTGCTTGGCTTCCTTACCCTCTAGTTTGTGTCTGTCGGCCCCACTGTCCCAGAATTGGAGCATCCAGGTGACGATGTGCTCATTTGGAATGCGGCTGAAATCTTTTTGCATATTCCACATCTCAGTCAAGGTTAGGGATAGTGAAGTTACCTCTTGTTCTACTTCTTCCTCTGTTTCTTGTACTGTGTCCTCTTGTTATTCCTGTTCAGATGTCACACCTCTAGTCCTGGCATTGGGCATTCTAAGGGTGGCATGGCCATGGGAGAGCACATGCCACATATTCAGCAACATGCTGGCTCCCAGCAAAAGGAGCAGGCTGGTTTCAGGGGCTTTGAAAGGATATTCAAAACCTTTAAAACTCTCAAATGCTTCTGTAAATAGCCTGATGCTGGAGCAGAGGGTGTGAGGGCATGCACCTTCATAGGTTGACCCTCTGAGGTGGGGGAAAAAGAGTTGTAATTGTTAGAAATTCCCATTACATGCCTCCCAAAGTATAGAGGTGATGGCCGTGCTGAGAATGCATGTTAGACCAAGTTTCATGATCAATGATTCTATTCTGTCACAAGTCATTACCGTAAAGTACAGCGAAATGAAAACCTTACCCTAGGCCCCAAAGCCGATAAACATTAAGACAGCAAATACTGGCTGCAAGTAAGGCGTGACATAATGAAACTGTGAGATCAAGCGCAACAGCTCCGAGAGCAAATAAATCAACATTGTGACAAGTGACTATCTGAAACAATGAATGCTTATCACAAATATGATTTCACACACTCTGATCAGATCTGCTGCTATCTCAAGCCTTCGTGCCCCACGTTGGGCACCAGAAAGCTGTCTTTGTTTAAGGCTAGCCAGCAACCCATAACCACGCAGCCGCTCACTCACTCCCCCCTGCTGCGGAATGGACTCAGTCAGAAATCGATATGATCAGACCAAAAGCCATTTATTGCAAAGCACTAACTCCTTATATACTATTGCTTACATACACTTACAGTGATTTGGCATATCATGATTGGGTACATGTCTTGAAGACCCTTAGCGACTAACATATAATTGGTCAAGCACGGGTGTGAGAACTTGACCTCGAAAGCTTGCCAACAGTCCACAGTTCTCATAACTTGGTGAATTCCAGCTTCTTCTTATCTTGCATGCTTAAGCTTCCTCGGGCCTCTCATGGCCTTGCTGTATCTTTCGGGGTTATTCAGAGTTCATGGACCAAATATCCATACTCCTGTGAGAACGCTGTTCCCACATCCCCCCTCTTCCTCCCCCCGCTCCCAGAGGTATGGGAAGGAGAATTCAAAGAATGTAACTCCCATGAGTTGAGATAAGAACAGTCCAGTAACTAAGGTATAAAACAAAACCTCTACTGCTACCACCAATAACAATAATGATAAGGGAAATAACAAAGAGAGAGAATACAACTGCTCACCACCCGCCAATCGATACCCAGCCCGACACGAGCAGCAATCTAGCCCTTCCGGGTAACTCCACGCGGTTTATATACTGGGCATGATGTGCTGTGGTATGGAATACCTCTTTGACTAGTTTGGGTCAGGTATCCTGTCTCTGCAACCTCCCGGCTTCCCCTCCTCCCTGGCAGAGCATGAGATGCAGAAAGTCCTTGGTCAGAGTAATCATTACTGAGCAGCAACTACAAACGTCAGTGCTATCTGCGCTGTTCCCAGACTGAAAGTCAAAACCACAGCACTGCACCAGCTACTAAGGAGAAAAATGACTGCTGTAGCTGAACCCAGGCCATAAGAACAGTCCAGTAACTAAGGTAGAATGCAAAACTACTACTGCTACCACTAATAATAGTAATGGTGATAGGGGAAATAACAAGGGCAGAGATTATCAAACCAAAAAGGGAAGGGAAAAAAAAAACAATAAACCCAAGTGATGCACAGTACAATTGCTTACCACCCACCATCCGATACCCAGCCCGACCCGAGCAGCTATCTGCCCTTTTTGGGTGACTCCCCCCAGTTTATATACTAGGCATGATGTGCTGTGGCATGGAATACCCCTTTGGCTAGTTTGGGTCAGGTGTCCTGTCTCTGCTTCTTCCCGGCTTCCTGTGCCCCTCCTCACTGGCAGAGCATGAGAGATGGTAAAATCGTGGACTGGGATAAGCATTACTTAGCAACAACTAAACCACTGGTGTGTTATCAGCATTGTTCTCAGACTAAAGCTGACACACAGCACTGCACCAACTACTAAGAAGGAGAAAAACAACTGTTACAGCTGAACCCAGGACAGTATCTGAATTTCTGTTGCATTTTCATTCTTTATTGATATTCTGATGGGTTTATACACCGCAAGTTAATGCTCAGTGGTAACATTTAGCATCCTGATTTTGTGCCATTGATGCTCATAAATTGAGATTTTTTTTATAATAAAAATAGCCAAAAACCTACCCTTGCTTATCTCAGAAATTTGTTTCTCAATTTGGCTGCTTTAATCTGTCCCTTTTTCACACTTAATTTATAAATGTTCACATTTTTAAATATTCCACTAGCTTCCACATAATGTATATACTCTTTAAGTGTTTAGATGAAAAGAGATTAACGATGCATTTTTTTTTCTTTTTTTTCTCCCCATTTCCTTCATTCAATGAATACATCTTGTTGAGTCATGTTTTCTTTTCAGTGTATCCTGATGCTTATTTGTTATTCTGGTTGAGTTTTTTTTAATGGACATTTAAGAAAATGCAGTAGCTTGTAGTCCTTCCTTCAAAACAGTTTCCCTGACTTCAAAAAGCCTTACACAGGCTGATCTGAGATTGGGTTAGATGGCCTCTCCTGTTGTCCCTTCCAACTTGAATGACTTCATGATTTGATAATCTTTGTGGGGGTTTTTGTTTCTTGTAGTCTTGAATACTACAAACTCCTGTGAAATCAAAATTTAGGAAATAAATACATGACCAATATGTTTGATTCCTATAGATGACAGAAAGAGCAAATTAAAGAATTCTACAACAAAAAATACAAAGGTCTTCTACTTGATTTGAGAAAATTATGTTAATGAATTCATAAATCATCTTCATAACCAGAAAGTGTTAGGAGACAGCTTGGTGTAACTACATGGCATACTAGAAAAATATCTGAAGGTATTTAACCAAAACCAAACTACAAAGCAGCCATGGAAGAGCAATGCTAATTGATCAGTATGACTGTTTAGAAAGAGAAGTTGAAGATATCGTGAACCTTTTGGGAGGTGCTTCTGCAATGTTGTGATATAAGTGAAAATGCTGATTTGGAACTGAACTTACATTGATAGCATCTTTTCTTTATGGAGTGTTCAGCTGTCTCTCAGCCATTCTGTTCTGAAGTATTGACAACCTATTGCAGGACTTGCATAGTAGGACATAGTTTGGCAAAATATGGTCAGGTTACATTTTATTTGAAATGATAGATTTTTCATTATTTCCTTAGAATTTAGGTTGCTGCTCAAATGCAAGACCTCCTGTACAATAATATCAGTAACTGTTGAGATCTTTATTCTGAATTTCTACGTACTAATTCCTTACTCAGGATTTAGGTTTTTCTGTCTTTTATGAACTTGCCTAGTGGTCTAAGGAGATCAAAGTCTTTGTGGAAACAATGCAGTAATTGTGGTGACAGTTGTTAAACATACACAGTTAAAATCTGCCCCATCTGCCCTAATAAGTCATGATAAAGACCAGTAACCATTTCATGTCTGTTTGTAGCCTGGTGATTGATATTTGTGTCTGCAAAGGGGGTACTGATTAAACTGGCTCTGGGGACTGAAATACCCACTATGCAAAGATGTTTTTTCCCTGGTTGTGGCATCTTTGTCATCTTGACAGTGTTGTGTGTTTAAACATTAGAAAACTTTAGATTTTAAAATGAAATTTCTGTTTTGGATTTTTTTTCTATAGATGCTTAAATCTAAAAGTCAGATTTTTATTTTTTTCCCAGTTTCTAACTAGATTCTTAATGTGGCTTTTAGATGAACAGAGCGATCTTTTATCTTGTACATGTTTTGATGAGTTATTTTGCAACATGTTTCTAAAGTTACTCAGGAGAATAATTTTAGGAAAAGTTTCAAAATTGCCTGCTAGTGGTACCTCATCTATTGTCTAGTATGGAAAAGCATAAACAGGTTTAACTTGCACAGGGAAAATTCTGTTTTAATTATTTACAATTTGGAGCCTTGTTAACAGCCGAAGTCCAGGTTTTGACAAAGAATAAGACAATTAAGGGAATGTTTTGGCCATTGGAGTGAACAGTATTAAATAATCAAACTTAACAAAATAATCAACTGAAAAGATAATGAAAAAATGAAGGAATAGATTGAAATGAAAGGGGAGTTGGCATGAGTCTTTGGGAAGCCTTGAAACCAATTTGGTAATTTTGCACTGGAATTCAGCAAGGGGTAAGAAAGCATTGGGTTTGCAGGTTTTTGTTGTTGTTTTGGGCAGTGGATTGGTTTCTTTAAGAGGAGAAAAGGAAATTTGACACTTGTCTTCTGATTGATCTGCAACAGTAATTTCAGTTGTTATAGTAGAATGCGATTGCAGAACTTGTAAACACCCAGATGGGGTTGGTTTTGCTTCAGAAAATGTTTTTGGGAGAATGAGAGAGAAATTTGGATGGGAGATAGATCTCTGGCAGAGCATGAGACTGAAAAGCATTACTTAGCAACGACTAAACCAATGGTATGTTATCAGCATTGTTCTCAGACTAAAGCCAAAACCACAGCACTGCACCAGCTACTGGGAAGGAGAGAAAAAAAACCCCAAACTGTTACAGCTGAAACCACGGCATAATTACCTTACCTAGAAGTATTGAACTTTTTGCTATTTTACCTGTTGTAAATTGTAGAACCAAATGTTTGTCCCAGTCATGCCCCTGTCCTGGCCCCCATTCCCTCCATCCCAAAACAACAGTATCTAAACTCTGCTCGTGTTAAGTCTTGACTGTTTCAAAGAACCTCTTTGTAGGGGGTAATTAAATCTTTTTGGGAGCCTCTTTTATGTTGACTGATGTGAGACACAGAGTAAACAGTTTGGAATAATCAGACAAGCTCCTCTCTCTTGAAAATGTGAAGTTATCTGTATGAGCTTTATTAAATGGATCCTTAAATAGATCTTGCCACCACTATGCATCATGCTACAGTTGGATGTTGGCTTGCAAAACTCTGCTGACAAGAAAAGGAGAGGTTCTTGAATTAAATAAAAAAAAAATGACTGACATAAAAAGTTCATTCAGGACTTGCTGTCTTATTATGTGTAGTAAAAAAATATCCCTTCATTTTAAGTAGTTCAAATTGAAGTAAAGCTTAGTGTGTAATAAAGATGAATGAAGACAGGCCCTTCATGGTTTCCTTTTACCATACACAAATCTTCCAAGATTGCACTGTAAGTCTGAATGCTTTCCATTTGGGAATATTCCATGTATGCATATTATGTGTATATGTGCACAAATTTTAGAGTCAGGTCCCTTCTACAGGTTTCTTAAGTGATGTCATTATGAAATGGCAAAATATGGGCAGTTTGGGGTGCAAGCAAATTTATTGTGATGAACTCTGCTGTTCATTGAACATGATGGCTTTTTAGTCCCTATGATCTAGTCTGTATTGTAAGAGTATTTTGAGCAAACATTTGTTAAATTTGGAAAGTAAACTTCCGCATATGTTGACCAGTCTTCTACTGCCCAGTTCTCTTCAGAATCTGGCTGAAATTTGCCAATGATAAAATTCAAAATTGTGGTTCAAATATATTGAAACTTTGAGCTGAAAGCAGCTTTTCACCTTTGTTAAGAACTGTTTACAAGTTTACATGAACAGTGTGTATTGTGCATCCTTTCTTTGTAAGAGAGATAGTAAAATGGGTCCTGTTTGGCCACATTCACGAGAAGTTAAGGGTTTGAGCTCCAGACCTGCAGGGACATGTGCACATGCTTAACTTTAGCACAGTGGTTAGTTTGTTTGAAGTCAGTAACGTGCCTTGCATAGAACATTAATTGCATGCAATAAACTTTTGTTGGATCACTGTCTGTGTTCCTGTCAATCTCCTTGTGTTTCCTGCTGCATGAACTTGGGTTTACTAATCTGTCATGGGTTCAGCAGTAGCTCATGCTCTGCCAGGGAGGAGGGAGAGATAGGCGAGATAGGGCGCCTGGTCTGGGCTAGTCGGGGAGGTATTCCATACCACAGCACGTCCTGCTCGGGGAGGGGACTGGAAGCTGGCCGGAAGGGAAGGGGTTAACACTCCGGTCTGGTCTCGGAGAGGGAGCTGTAAACTGGCCAGGAGGGGAGGGGGGAGCTCTCTCTTCCGGGCTGGGCTCGTGGCGGTGGGTGGTATCGTATTCTCTCTCCCTGTTTATTTCCTCTAACATTGATTTGTTAGTGGTAGCAGTAGTGATTTGTGTTGTACCTTAATTGCTGGACTGATTTTACCTCAATCCGTGGGAGTTGTATTCCTCCGGCTCTCCTTCCCATCCCTCCGGGAGTGGGAAGGTGGGGGGGGGGGGAGGGAAAACAAAGAGGGAACTGTGCAGATTTAGTTTAAACCACGACATAATCCCTACCTGATTCTGATGTAGGAAGGACTTTATTTCTCTTTTTTTTTTCAATGGTAAAGACAGGGGTTTCTTTCTAGAAATTGGCATATTCATGCTTTTGAAAAGTCTTACGTTATTTGACCACAAGTCTTTGGGACTATCAGTGTGTATTAAATGCAGGTTTATGAAGTTTTCCAATATGCCTTGAATATTACGGGCTCTATTTTGCTTTCAAATAAATAATATAGTAAAAATGTCTGATAGTGGTGTCTTTGTCTCGGTGTTCCTTTTGTTACATACTCTGTTCTAGTGAGTGACTAGGAAAAAAGGGGGTTTTGTTTTTGTTTTGCCTGGAGTCAAACATGCTGGTTAAAGGGATTCTGTGGGGGAGTTGGGCTGGAGAAGGCCTGAGGGAATTTGGAGAGCCATCTACCACCAGCAGCTTGTCTGTGCTAGCTAATTGTAGCTAGGGTACTGTTTACTTTAGTGGCATACTCCTTATTTATTAGTTCCTTAGTTACTGCTTGTCTTCAAGTTACAAGCTTGCAGGCAGTTCCTGCAGGGGGGAGGTGCAATAGGAAGAGCAGGGCATCATGCAGGACTGCAAATCATAGCTAGTTTTCCCAACTGGTTAGTTTTGTATTGTTGCTTTTCCAAGCATGAGTGAATCCACACACATATTTTGCATAATTGATTAGAATTAATTTAAACTATTAGAAAGACTGTGTATGGAAATCCTAGGTCATGTAAGAGTCCAAGTCCTCAGGATTCAGGCTGCTAGGCTGTTGAACAGCTTTGGGAAATCTTACCCTAATTCACCCTCTCATTTTTATGATAGCTTTGAGCAGGTCCCATGGATTAACTATCTGAAGGGGGTAGTACAGTACACCTATTTCCACTGCTAGTTTTACTGTTGCTCTTGTTATTCTGTTTGTAGTAATCTTGGTATAATAATTATCTCAGCAAACAAAAGGACAAAGAACAGTAGTTTTAAGGGGTGTGGGCAAATGAAGGGAATGATGAGGTTTTCTGCAAGTGTGTTTGAGAAAGTAGAAGGTATCATAAATAGTGATTTCCATGCTTTAGCAGCATGAAAATAGTGTTAGGCCAATGCTGTGATTATCAATGAAAGAGATATTTCTCCAGTCTTTTTGAACCTGACAGCTTCTTGCAAAGCCAGGAGCACAACAAGAGCTGAACCTCTGTGTGATGGACCAATTACTGAACAATTTAGAGGAAGCTCTGTTAGGACAATGAGCATCCCGTAAGATCCATAAAAGAGGCAAAGTTTCTGTCTCCAAAGGAGAAGGTAGGGAATAAAAGGAGCACAACAGGTTAAACAGCCTTGGCCAAAGAAGTGAATACCCCTAGGCAGACCAGCATCTCTAGTCAGTGGTAGTAGTACTAGTTCTGAGGGGAGGGAAATTCAGGCTGGCGCTCTCATGTAACATAGAATCATAAAAACATAGAAGAGCTAGGGTTGGAAAGGACCTTAAGATCATCTAGTTACAACCCCCCTGCCATGGGCAGGGACACCTCACACTAAACCATATCACCCAAGGCTTCATCCAACAAGCAGTCTGTCAGGGGAAAAAGCCATTGGTGTGGGATTTCTTCTCTTGATCAAAAAGACAGCAGCACTACAGCCTGCTTTATCTATAGGGAAGGTGTTTGGCAGAGGGCATTTTTTTTTGCAGGCCATATCACTGGCCCGTGATGCATTTTTCCTAAGCCATAAAAGAAGCTGATGAGAAAACTTCAAAGGAAAAAAGAGGCTTATAAAAGGTGGAAGCAAGGACAGGGGGACTGGGATGAATACAGGGATATTGTCTGGGAAGTTAGGGACCAAGTTAGGAAACCTAAGGCCCGGTTAGAGTTAAACTTGGCTAGGGATGTTAAAGATAACAGGAAGGGATTTTATAGGTATGTAGCGGCTAAAAAAAACAGACTAGGGACAACGTAGGCCCCCTCCATAAGCTATCGGGAGAACTGGCTATACAGGATTTGGAGAAGGCTGAGGTTCTGAAAGACTTCTCTGCCTCTGTCTTCTCTGGCAAAGGCTCTGACCGTACCACCCAAGTCTTGGAAGGCAGACATAGGGAATGTGAGAATTAAGACCTTGGGCCCACTGTACTAGAGGATCTGGTTCAAGACCATCTTAAGAACCTGAACGTACACAAGTCCATGGGACCTGATGAAATCCATCCGCGGGTCCTGAAGGAGCTGGCGAATGAAGTTGCTAAGCCACTGGCCATCATATTTGAAAAATCATGGCAGTCAGGTGAAGATCCCGATGACTGAAAAAAAGGGAAATATAAGCCCCATTTTCAAGAAGGGGAAAATGGATGAACCAGGGAACTACAGACCAGTCAGTCTGTAGTGGTTTAAGCCCAGAAGGTAACTCAGAACCACGCAGCCACACGCTCACTCCCCTCGTTTCCTCCCACTGATCCTAGAGGGATGAGGAGGAGAACTGAAAGAATGTAATACCCACAGGTTAAGATAAGAACAGTCCAGTAACTATGGTATAACACAAAACCACTACTGCTACCACCAATAACAATAATGATAAGGGAAATAACAAGGGAAGAGAATACAACTGATCATCACACACCGACCGATACTCATCCCGACCTGACCCAAGCAGCGATCTCCCTTCTGGGTAACTGCCCACAGTTTATATACTGGGCATGATGGGATGCGGTATAGAATACCCCTTTGGCTTGTTTGGGTCAGATGTCCTGTCTCTGCTTCCTCCTGACTTCCCCTCACAAAGTCCTTGGTCATAGTAAACATTACTTAGCAACAACTAAAAACATCAGTGTTGTCAGTGTTGTTATCAGGCTGAAAGTCAAAAACACAGCACTGCAGCAGCTACTAAGAAAGAGAAAAATGACTGCTACTGCTGAACCCAGGAACCCTAATTCCATACCATTCACGTCATGCTCAGAGTCCATATTTTTCAATATACCATCAATCTTGTCACATATTTGCATATATCTATATACATACACACACAAAGATGGAGATCTCATTCCTTAGTGAATGGACCAATCCCTATAAAGCTGCTGAGTCCATCCTGTCCATGTACTGTGGTTTAAACCAAGCCACACAGAGCTCGTGCACTCACTCCCCCCCGCCTGCTCCCCCAACTCCTGGAGAGTTGGGAAGGAGAATCCAAGGAATGTAGCTCCCACAGGTTGAGATAAGAACAGTTTAATTACTAAGGTATAATGCAAATCACTAGTGCTACTACTACTACTACTAATAATAATGATAAAGGAAATAACAAGTGAAGAGAATACAACACCTCACTAGCTGCCGACCCGTAACTCACCCCACCCTGCCCGACCGACCACTGACCAATACCTCCTCCAACCTCCCAGAGAACTAGCCCTTCCGGATCACTCTCGGTTACATCCTGGGCATGATGTGCTATGGTATGGAATACCGCTTTGGCTAGCTTGGGTCAGGTGTCCTGTCTCTCCTTCCTCCTAGCCTCCCCTTCTCCCTGGCAGAGCATGAGTCTCAGAAAGTCCTTGGCCAGAGTAAATATTTGAGCAGTAACTCAAAACATACATGCTATCAGCAACGTTCCCAGCTTGAAAGTCAAAACACAGCGCTGCACCAGCTACCAAGAAGGAGAAAAAAATGACTGCTACTGCTGAACCCAGGACACCATGATGTCATGTCGTGGTTTAAACTAAATCTGCACAGTTCCCCCTTTGTTTCCCCTCCCCCCCCTCACCTTCCCACTCCCGGAGGGATGGGAAGGAGAGCCTGAGGAATACAACTCCCACAGATTGAGGTAAAATCAGTCCAGCAATCAAGGTATAACAGAAATAACTACCGGTACCAATAACAAATCAATGTTAGAGGAGACAAACAGGGAGAGAAAATACGATACCACCCGCCGCCACGAGGCCAGCCCGGAAGAGGGAGAGAGCTTCCCCCCTCCCCTCCTAGCCAGCTTCCAGTTGCCTCCCCGAGCAGGACGTGCTGTGGTATGGAATACCTCCCCGACTAGCCCAGACCAGGCGCCCTATCTCTCCCTCCTCCATGGCAGAGCATGAGCTACTGCTGAACCAGGCGCCCTATCTCTCCCTCCTCCCTGGCAGAGCATGAGCTACTGCTGAACCCATGACATGTCAGGCTACATCTCTTGTAACAGTCTTTCAGAGCAGGAAAGTGCGCAGTGTGGGATTGCTGCCTGCTGATGATACCGCAGAACTCTTCTGGTCACTGCTGAGCTCGTCTGGTTTCGTCAAAGTTCAGTCTTTGTTGGGATGAAGATCAGAGGGAAGTCAGTGCCAGTGACTAGTGACCTAAAGACATCTAGTTGGTGGGCTACAAAAGTGCTACATAGCAGGCAACAGCATATAATGTAAATAGGCACAGCCTACATTTCCAGCCGTTCAGTAGTTGCTTTCACCATGGAAAGCACATGGTTGGTGGGAGTGTGATATAATCAATCTGACCGGGTTCCCCATATTTATTCTTAAGCCATTGTTCTTCATGACAAAGAGGCTTTATCTGTTTAGCTTGCTTAATTGCAGCACATGTTTCACAGTCGTGAATAACCTGGGCAATAGTGTCCGTTATTAAGTCCACCCCTTGATCACAGGCCCATCTGTATGTTGCATCTCTGCCCTGATGGCCTGAAGTATCATGGGCCCACCGGACCAAAAATAATTCAGCCTTATGTTGCCAATATGCGTCCATCTGAGCCACTTCAGTCTTAGCACTTGTTGGTTGTTCTGGTGTTCCTCAGTGTCCCAACTCTTGGGTACATGAGCATCTATGTGGTGTACCTTCACCACCAGGTTCTGCACCTGGGCAGCGATATCACCCCAAGAGGGCATTTACCACCATCCATGAGTCAGTATAAAGTACTGGTCACTTTTGTCACTCAGCAATGCCCAAGGCCAAATGGATGGTGTTTGCCTCAGCAAACTAACTCAATTCACCCTCTCCTTCAGCAGTTTATGCAATTTGTCGTCGGGGACTCCATACAGCAAAATTTTGGAGCAGATTCTCCTGGAAGGCATGCTAAGGCACACGAAAACAACAAGGTGCTTGGTGACAACCAGTATGGCTTCACTAAGGGGAAATCCTCTGTGACCAGTTTAGTGGCCTTCTATGATGGGTCTTCGTAACTGATGAACAGGGATAGAGCAGTTGATGTCATCTACCTGGACTTGTACAAAGTGTTCAACACTGTCCCACATGACATCCTTGTCTCTAATTTGGAGAGTCATCAATTTGATAGGTGGACCCCTTGGTGGATAAAGAACTGGCTGGATGGCCACAAGCAAAGAGTTGTGATCAATGGTTCAATGTCCAGCTGGAGACGGGTAATGAGTGGTGTCCCTCAGGGATCTCTGTTGGGACGGGTCTTGTTCACCACCTTTGTCGGTGGCACGGACAGTGGGACTGAGTGCGCCCTCAGAAAGTTTGCCGATGACACCAAGCTTTGTGGTTCTGTTGATACACTTTAGGGAAGGAATGCCATCCATAGGGACCTTGACAAGCTTGTGAGATGGGCTGATGCCAACCTTATGAAGTTTAACCATGCCAAGTGCAAGATCCTACACCTGGGTCAGAGCAATCCCTGCAGAGCTACAGTTTGGGCAAAAAAGAAATTCAGAACAGCCCTGTGGAGGACTTGGGGGTGTTGCTCAATGAGAAACTGAACATGAGTCAGCAGTGTGTGCTTGCAGCCCAGAAAGCCAACTGTATTCTGGGCTTCATCAAAAGGAGTGCGACCAGCAGGTCGAAGGAGGTGATCTTGCCCCTCTACTCTGCTCTCATGAGACCCCGCTTGGAGTATTTTGTACATTTCTGGTGTCCTCAACATAAGAAGGACATGGAACTGTTGGAACAAGTCCAGAGGAGGCCACGAGGGTGATCAGGGGACTGGAGCACCTCCCATATGAAGACAGGCTGAGAAAGTTGGGGCTGTTCAGCCTGGAGAAGACTGCGTGGAGACCTCATAGCAGCCTTCCAGTATCTGAAGGTTGTCTATAAGGATGCTGGAGATGGCCTCTTCATTAAGAACTGTAGTGTTATGATGAGTTAAAACTTAAACAGCAGAGGTTTAGCTTGGATCTAAGGAAGAAGTTCTTTACTGTTAGAATGGTGTTGCCCAGGGAGGTTGTGAATGCTCCATCCCTGGCGGTGTTCAAGGCCAGGTTGGACAGAGCTTTGGGTGATATGGTTTAGTGTGGGGTGTCCCTGCTCATGGCAGGGGGTTGGAACTAAATGATCTTAAGGTTCTTTCCAACTCTAGCTATTCTATGATTCTATATTTTTTTTCTTTCCAAACTGGTACTATAGTTTTCCCAGTTTCCCTTTAAAAGTGTAATATCTTTTGATGTAAAGTGTAAATTCTTTTTACTGCAGCATTATTTTACATAGTTGAAAGAGGAATGTGGTTACCTGGGTCTATCAGTCTAAAGATGCAATGGCATCCCTAGGTGAAGAACAAGAGGGATGGTATTTTGTCACTGCATTTTGTTTGCAGGTAGAGCCAGATCCTTTTGCCTAAGTTTGACAGCATAAGCAATCTTCCTGCCATTTTTGTTCCTACAGGACAGTGGTGAATTCAAGTAAGAGAGAGAAGCCTATTGGTCTGGCAATATTTTTTTTCATTTTATGACATTGTATTGTATTACTATTTTTCTCCAAGCTACCTAATTCCACAGTCAACCCTGTGTATTCATTATAAGAGGCAACTGGCTATGAGAGACAGACCAGGGAGCACCTCCTGTTCCGAACTTTAACCAAACCCTAACCAATCACCTACATTTATATATTTTCTTCGAACTAAGTTTCAACAAGTTTTTAGTCATACCTCTAGGATCTCCAGAATACAATTCTGTAGGTACAGCAAATTCTTTAAATTGCCATTACCAGCAGAGCATACAAGCATGTGACAGACTTTAAGCACAAGAGACCTAAGTCTGTAAAGAGAAATATGCTTTGAGGATTATCCATACGAAAAAAAAATAAAAAAGAGATATCACAAGCATTGCACTCAAAATGGGTTTAAGCCCAGCCAGTAACTCAGAACCATGCAGCCGCTCAGTCACTCCCCCACTTCTTCCCCCCACTTCTGGCGGGATGGGGAGAAGGATCAAAAGAATGTAAATACCATGGGTTGACACTTTCTGAGAGTTTATTATATGGTGGGGCCTCTTCAGCATGCATCACCTCCTCCTCTAGTGACATTCCAGAATCTTTGCCCTCTGGCCAGTCCATGCTGACTTCTAGAATTCCTGGACAACTGGGATTTCCTATTCGAGCTCATTGTGTAATTAGTGCAGCCCACTTACTCCATTTAGCATCGGTTGCATGATGTGTAGAGGACACCCTGCCTTTGAACATCCAGCCCAGCATGGGCAACACAAGTGAAGATCCTGATGACTGAAAAAAAGGGAAATATAATCCCCATTTTCAAGAAGGGGAAAATGGATGACCCGGGGAATTACAGACCAGTCAGCCTCAACTCTGTGTCTGGCAAAATCTTGGAGCCGATTCTCCTGGAAGGCATGCTAAGGCACATGAAAAACAACAAGGTGCTTGGTGACAGCCAGCATGGCTTCACTAAGGGGATAACATCCTGAACAATATGGGGACCTTCTATGACGGGGCTACAAAAGTGATGGAGAGGGGTGGAGCAGTTGACGTCATCTACCTGGACTTGTGCAAAGCGTTCGACACTGTCCCACATGACATCCTTGTCTCTAAATTGGAGAGACATCAGTTTGATAGGCCGACCACTGGGTGGATAAAGAACTGGCTGGATGGCCGCATGCAAAGAATCGTGGCCAACGATTCATTGTGTGGCTGGAGACCAGTAATGAGTGGTGTCCCTCAGGGATTGGTGTTGGGACCGGTCTTGTTTAACATCTTTGTCACTGACATGGACAGTGGGATTGAATGCGCCCTCATCAACTTTGCTGATGACACCGAGCTGTGTTGATATGCTGGAGGGAAGGAATGCCATTCAGAGGGACCTTGATACGCTTGTGAGGTGGGCTGATGCCACCTTCATGAAGTTTAACCATGCCAAGTGCAAGGTCCTACACCTGAGTTGGAGCAATCCCAGGCACGGCTACAGGTTGGGCAAAAAAGAAATTCAGAGCAGCCCTGCGGAGAAGGACTTGGGACTGTTGGTTGATGAGAAAATGAACATGAGCCGTCAGTGTGCACTTGCAGCCCAGAAAGCCAACCATATCCTGGGCTGCATCAAAAGGAGCATGACCAGCAGGTCAAAGGAGGTGATCCTGCCCCTCTACTCTGCTCTCGTCAGTTAATGTCAGATGGTACGGCTGTGTTTCCACCCCTGGGGCATTCGGTTCCAAGTGAACTGGACACACCTCCAGGTAAAAGCAAACTGTGGCCTGCACTCTGCTACCAAAAGAATCAAGAAATATGCATTGGCGATATCAGTTGTGGCATACCACTTGGCTGCCTTTGATTCTAATTCATAGTGAAGTTCTAGCATGTCCGGCACGGCAGCACTCAAGGGTGGTGTGACTTCATTCAGGCCTCGATAGTCTACTGTTAGTCTCCACTCTCCGTTAGATTTTGCACTGGCCATACGGGGCTATTAAAGGGTGAGCAGGTCCTGCTGATCACTCCCTGCCTCTCCAGTCTATGGATCAGATTATGGATGAGAATGATGGAGTCTCGGTTGGTGCGATATCACCGCCGGTTCACGGTTGTAGTCGCAATTGGCACTTGTTCTTCGACTTTCAGCAACCCCACAACAGAATGATCCTCTGAGAGACCAGGCAAGGCAGACAGCTGCTCAATTTCTTCAGTCTCCAAAGCAGCAATACCAAAAGCCCATCGGTACCCTTTTGGGTCTTTGAAGTACCCTTTCCTGAGGTATTCTATGCCGAGGATGCATGGATTCTCTGGACCAGTCACAATGGGGTGCTTCTGCCATTTCCTCCCAGTCAGGCTAATTTCAGCCTCCAATACGGTCAACTCTTGGGATCCTCCTGTCACTCCAGAAATATAGAAGTGTTCCACCCCTTGACAGGTCGATGGCATCAGGGTACACTGTGCACCGATATCAACTAGAGCCTTATACTTCTGTGGGACTGATGTGCCAGGCCACCTGATCCACACAGTCCAGTAAATGCGATTGTCCCCTACCTCCACCTGGCTGGAGGCAGGGCCCCTCTAATAGTCATCGTCATCACAATCTTGGACACTTAAGTCATGTTGAAAGGGATTATTCTTCTATATCACAGGAGCTGGAGTAAAATCAGCTCTTCCGCTCCACCTGGGAACCTGCTCACCAGAGACTGAAGCTGCAGCTCTCATGGGACGATCAGTCTTGGCCCTTTCTCCCCTCTTCAATTCACCCACACGTTCCTCCAAGGCTGAAGTAGGTTTTCCATCCCACTTTGTCATGTCTTCTCCGTGATCACGCAGGTAAAACCATAGGGTGGCCCATGGTGTGTAACTTCTATATTTTCCGTCTCGAACAATAGGACGCCTTTTGTTAATAGCTGAAACGTGTGTTGGCACACGTGAGGAGCTGGATAAATCAGACAGATCGTCCCTCAACTGTTTGAGATCCTGAGACAGTTTTTCCACAGCTGAGATGATGGAAGGGCTGAGATTGTCTTAGAATTCTTGGAGTTTCTGAATCATTTCATCCACTGTTAGTGGTACTATGTAATTCCAGGTTACTGTTGCCAGTGAATGGGCATATGACGACAGTGCATTATGCATAAGTTTTCGACACATGGGTCGTGTATGTTCGACTTTATCTGGGTCTATGGGTATATCGCCATTATTCGGCTTGATGTGATAGATCATCTCTACGATAGCTGATTCCCTGAGAGACTGGATGCCTTTGTCTAAAGTAGTCCACTTGGCCGAACTACTCATAACATTGTCCTTGTATGGAAACCTTTCTTTCACAGCTGCCAAAAGCCGCCTCCAAAGACTGAGGGACTTTTTCTCTCTTGTAATTGCTTTGTCAATTCCCCGTTCTCTAGCATGTGATCCCAGCTGCTTGGCTTCTGTACCTTCTAGTTCATGACCATTGGCCCCGTTATCCCAACATCGGAGCAACCAGGTGATGATGTGCTCCCCTGGCTGACGGGTGAAATCTTTTTCTATATTCCGCAGCTCAGTTGAGGTCCGAGATCGAGAAGTCACCTCTTCTTCTTCGTCATGTGATGATGACCCCTGATCAGATACTAGACCAGGTGTTGAATACGTAATTTCTGCATCTTGCCTTCTCCTTCTTGCCTCTCTTTTGTTTTTTCTCTTGTGTACAGGAGCAACCGATATTGGTACGAATTGGTCCTCTGGTTCAGCTGCAGTGATTATCACTGTAGTTTAAGTAGCAACTTGTTGCTGGGGTAGCTGCACTGTCTGTTGCAGCAGAAGTTTGGGTAGCAACTGTACTTGTCGCTGGGGATGGTGTAGCTGCTGTACTTGGAGCTGGAACAGCTGTGCTGACTTCTGTGATGCCCTCAGATCCAGGGGCATTTTTTTCCTTTTGAAGGTGCTAAATAATGTCGAACAAGGCCCTATAGGCATAGGCCAAGCCCCAGCACGCTGCCATGATTTGTCCATCTCTGGTATGGCCAGAATGACAACACACCTCATTTATGTGTTTTACTAATTCTTCCGGATTTTGTACTCGTTTGGAAGAGAAATTCCAAAGTACTGGAGGGGCCCACTGACCTAGATACTTGCCCATACTATCCCACACACCCTGCCACTCATGGCTGTTCAGCCTCTGGGAAAATCTCTTGGTCCTCCTATGTCGTCGTTTAACCCCAATAAAGGACCAGACCTGACTCCACTTAACACTTGAAATCAGATGAAATGATTGTGGGCAAAACACACTCGGTATGCATGCTACTGTGGTGATCCCCATCACAATCAGCATACAAGTCTCAACAGTATTAAAAGGCCATTCAAGAACTTCAAAACTCTCAAATGAGTCTGTAAACCATCTGGAGGGGGCACTGGGAGGATGGAAGAATGTCTCCTTCAGAGGTTGACCACCCAAGAAGGAGAAGAAAGATGTGAAATTGCTAAGCACTTCTGTTATATACCTCCCAAAATATAAAGTTGGTGACCATACCGGGAGCATAAACCAGATCAGTTTCATGATGAATGCTTCTATTGTATGACAAGTCATTAACATAAAGTACAATGAGATAAGAAACTTCGCCCAAACCCCATGCTTGATAAACATGAAAACAGCTAATACATAGTGAAAGTAATTGGCAAAATCCTGAAACTGTGAGATCAAGAGAAACAACTATGAGAGCCAATAAATCAGCATTGTGATGAATGACTATAAATCCTGTCAGATCTGTTCTTATCTCAACCGGTTCGAACCCCATGTTGGGTGCCAAAAAGAACTGTTGTGGTTTAAAACCAATCCACACAGCTTGCGTGGATTAAAACCCCACCTCAGTCTCCCGCAGTACCACACACCCCTTTGTTCCCCCCCCCCCCTCTCCTGGAGGGATGGGGAGGAGAACCGAAGGAATGTAACTCCCACGGGTTGAGATAAAAAACAATCCAGTAATCAAGGTATAACACAAATCGCTACTGCCACCACTAATAAAAACAATGATAGAGGAAATAAACAAGGAGAGAGAATACGATACCACCCGCCGAAATGAGCCCCAGCCCAGAAGAGAGCTAACTCCCCCCCTCCTGGCCAACTTCCAGTTACCTCCCCGAGCATGATGTGCTGTGGTATGGAATACCTCTTTGGCTAGCCTGGGTCAGGTGTCCTATCTCTCCTTCCTCCCAGCTTCCCCTCCTCCCTGGCAGAGCATGAGTTCAGAAAAGGCCTTGGACAAAACCAAACATTTGAGCAGTAACTCAAAACATACTTGCTATCAGCAACCGTTCTCAGCCCGAAAGTCAAAACACAGCACTGCACCAGCTACCAAGAAGGAAAAAAAATGACTGCTACTGCTGAACCCATGACAAGACCTCATAGCAGCCTTCCAGGATCTGAAGGGGGCCTACAGGGATGCTGGGGAGGGACTATTCATTAGGGACTGTACTGATAAGACAAGGGGTAATGGGTTGAAACTTAAATAGCAGAGGTTTAGATTGAAGGAAGAAATTCTTTACTGTTAGGGTGGTGAGGTACTGGAATGTGTTGCCCAGGGAGGTTGTGAATGCTCCATCCCTGTCAGTGTTCAAATCCAGGTTGGATGAAGCCTTGGGTGATATGGTTTAGTGTGAGGTGTCCCTGCCCATGGCAGGGGGGTTGGAACTAGATGATCTTAAGGTTCTTTTTAACCCTAACTATTCTATGATTCTAACATTTTTAATAATCCCTCTTTTTTTCTTTTAATTTGTTTTCATTTTTATGCTATTACAATAAAAAAAAATTAAGAAGCATCTTTACAGAGTGGAAGATGAGTTAAATCTGATGGACCTGGAAAATATGTCTGGACTGTTAGTCTACCCATGTGCGTAGATGCACAGATGTCGTGGTTTAAAACCCAAGCACAGTCTCTCTCTCACCACCCCCTCCTCCCACTCCCTGCTCCCGGAGGGATGGGGAGGAGAATCGAAGGAATGTAACTCCCTCGGGTTGAGATTAGAGCAGTCCAGTAACTAAGGTATAGCACAAATCACAACTGCTGCCACCAATAAAAATAACGATAGAGGAAATAAACAAGGGGAGAGAATACAATACCACCCTCTGAAACAAGCCCTACCCAGAAGAGAGCCAGCCAGAGCCCTTCCGGCCAACTCCCAGTTACCTCCCCGGGCATGACGTGCTGTGGTATGGAGTACCTCCTTGGCTAGTTTGGATCAGGTGTCCTGTCTCTGTTTCCTCACGGATTCCCCTCCTTCCCTGGCAGAGCACGAGACTCACAAAGTCCTTGATCAGAGTAAACATTTGAGCAGTAACTACAAACATAAGTACTATCAACACCGTTCCCAGGACGAAAGACATAACACAGCACTGCACCAGCTACTAAGAAGGAGAAAAAATGATTGCTACTGCTGAACCCAGGACAACAGAATATCCTCCAATTTTAAAAATAATTGCTGCATATATTTAAATATTACTTGAGTGTTATATATCATTATTTTACAAATACTGTTGCTTTCTAATTTAAGAAAATTCTATGAAATACAAAATCCCTTTCTTAAATTTACACTGTTACAGATGTCTGGTTTTGTGGCATTCTTCCTTAAAATAAGCAAAGGGAAAAGCTGAGGTTTGGAACATTAGGGTGTTTGGTAGCATGTAAACAGACCCCCATATTTCTAATGTGTTTTGAATACACACATTTAACATACATTGCTTTTCATATTCTGAATGTCTAATATTTCCATACACCTAATGTGATCTATGCAGCTTTCAGGTAAGTAAGATAACAAGTTCTCTTACACAAAGCACTTTCATTCTTCACAATTAATATATCAGGCTGTCTGGTCTAATAAAAATAGCTTGTGTTTGGGAGAAATATTAATAAACCTGGTTTGGTCAATAAGTTCTTAGTAGGAGACAGCATTTAATGTATTTAAAAATATGTTATCTGGTTAGGATCAGTCCTAGGTTTCTCTAAAATGACAGTGGAAAGCTAGCTTGCTTCTAAAGGTGTTTATTCATCAACATGAAAATATATTACACAAACCCAGCATTATTTAGAGATCTAGACATGAAGAATAGAGAGGGGAAATGAAAGGAGTTGTGATAAAGTCCTTGAACCTATTTGAGTTGGGGGGGTTTAGTGATTGGCGTGTGTTTCCAAAGCTTTAGAGGAAGGAAGCATTGGTGTACTAAAAGATTTTGGAAAAATATATTTCACAAAACAGATGAGTTGCAGCATGGTGAGATTTGGATGTTAGAGGGAAAGGAGAAAACAAGACAAACACAAAAATACTAGATGACATTGAAGAAAAAATTTAAACTGGAATTAGAAAAAAATGAATGATTATTCAGTAGCTTGTTGGAAGTAAGTGTAAGTTGTTAACATAGTTGGTGAGTGAAAATGATGACACAAAACCAAGCACTACAAGAGCTGAGGAGCAGTAAAACTGTTCAGATTTCTCAGAGGAAGGAAAAGATGCTCGTATGTGGAATGGAGCGTAAAGTGAAGCCAGTTACATTTTTAAAGCTTATCTAGGCACCTCTGTTAAGCTTGATATTTTTGTTTGCTTATATTTGCTTTAATCTGTGTTGCATTCGTATTAATGAAGCCTTTCATAATTTACATTAGATCGTAAAGAATTGGTAAAATAGTCTTTGCTTATACTTTACACATTTTGGGTTCCATATGCTGATGATTTTATTTCTGAACCTTACTGCTTTGCAAACTGATATGGTAGTCAGCAGGAAAGTATTTTAGTCTTAATCTGTTTAAAAAAATATTAAAATTTATCTGAACACAAAAAGAAACAGAAAATGACAGTTAAATTCCTTTTTTTTTTTTAGTGTTACTTATACCAGTAATGACTCATCCGTTGTAAAGTTATATTTCTACTTGTTTGAAACAAAGCTCTTTGAAAAGGCCATTTGGTGTGGATTCAAGCAATAACTAGAAACCCATTGCATTATTCTGAATGTAAAAGTAGCTCTACCTTCACCTTCAACCTGGGTTTGTATATCTAAGCATGACCTGGTATTTTAAATCTTCATTACTGAAAGATTTTCTGTATTTAATATCAGTCCGGTGCTGAGGACCTGTTTTCACCTCTGCAATAATTTTGACTATTTATTTATTGTGAATGAACTGGAGGTTACACAGAGTAGATCGTATGGTTTTTTTTGTCTGCTTTTGGGTTCTGCTTTTTCAGATTATTTTGAATTCCAGATCTACTTTTATTTGGTCAGTTTCGGGGGGGGAGGGAGGGGAAAGCCCAACTTTTAAATGTGTTATAATCTGTAGCACTTTCAGAGTTATTCCTTCACTTATGGAGTCCAGGAAGTTGCAGTGTTACTTTGCATCTTTTGCTTTAATTTTTCCTACAGTGTCCCCAAACACAATGTGTATCTGGTGTGTTTTCCGGGATTCCATAGCTTCCTTGTAGAAAGTTAGTAAAAATATTAGAAGTCTCAGTTTGATTCTCCCAGGGCACCCTGCTTTCTCCTTAAGATGAAGTGCTTTTAACTTGTACTTTGCATTTGGCAAATGATTCGGCTTCATATAGTAGTATAACAACACTTTATTTCTGTACTACTTTCACTGTGAGACTCAGAAGGCAACAGAAGTTCATTGCAAATTTATAAATTTATCATCAAACCCCATGAAAGGGCTAAATATGATTTTCCACTCATTGTACTGGAGAAACTGAGGTACACAATAATTGAACTGTCATCGCAAAATGACAGAGCAAGGACCAAATTCAGCTCATTTTATAAATACTTACCTAAGTCTGTCTCCTGGAGAAGGAACTCATGGAATGGGGTTTTTCTCGTTTGGCTGGTTATAACTTAATAGGTATAAATATAATCAAGCTCTTAGTAATTGCTGTACTGAATAGAGACAGCTCTCTGGCAGATCCACATATTTCATTAAATGCCTTTTTGTTCTTTAAATGTTATTTAGATCAGATTATTATTGACTTGGGGTCGTTGGTCAACCAGAAACTGAACATGAGCCATCAGTGTGCACTCGCAGCCCCGAAAGCCAACAAAAGAAGCCTGACCAGCTGGTCAAAGGAGGTGATTCTGCCCCTCTTCTCTTGTGATACCCCACTTGGAGTATTGTGTGCAGTTCTGGTGTCCTCAACATAAGAAGGACATGGAAATGTTAGAACAAGTCCAGAGGAGGGCCACGAGAATGATCAGGGGGCTGGATCACCTCCCATATGAAGACAGGCTGAGAAATTTAGGGCTGTTCAGCCTGGAGAAGAGAAGGCTGCGTAGTGACCTCATAGCAGCCTTCCAATATCTGAAGGGGGCCTATAAGGATGCTGGAGAGGGCCTCTTCATCAGGGACTGTAGTGATAGGACATGGGATAATGGGTTTAAACTAAAACAGGGGATGTTCAGGAAGCCTGGAGCTTTTCTCCGAAGCCAAAATAAATTTTCTTATGTATGTAAGTAATTCTTTATGAATAACATAAAACACGAGTTCAGTATGTTGTTTCCCCTTCCCTTCTTTAACTGAGATTGAAATTACAGTCTTCTCAATCTTCACCCCTCCCCCAGATAACATTGACAGGTATAAGTCTGTTGCCTTTTAGTAAAACTTATGTTCCCAGAAAATTCTTGTATCAAGTTATCCTTAGCTGTAATTACAATGAGATGGGATGAATTTCATGCTACTGTTGCCTTAGCTTTTATATTACAGAGTAGCAGAACATATCTCTAATGAAGAGCTGCAGATACTGTTCCAACCTTTGCTATCAGCTATGTAGGTAGTCAAAGTAGTAATAATTGCCAGTGATGTTAGGGAAAAAAATTCAAGATTCCAAGTATTCTTTTCATTTCATAATATACTTTAAATAACTTAGAACTAATATGGAATGGCTTCCAGAACAAGAAATTTAAAATGGAAAGTAGGTTTTCTGTTTGAAGAAATGTAAATAAAAATTGCATCTTTTGAAATATTTGACATCACACTCTCATTTCTTGATTGAGAGTCTAGAATTATTTACTTCAGGAAGTACTTTGAGCCTGAATCTTCAATTTATTTCTTCTTAGTATTGCAAAATGTTCATTTGTTTGATCTGTAATGGGATGTGTTCTGTGGCTTTTCTTGGTTAAAAGGCAAAAAGAATTACAACAGGTGATCTCATTCCATCCCAGATCATAATTTTCAGGCTTGAGCTCTTGTCAGTGTCCAAATCACTCAGATGATAATACATTATTTTAGAAAACTCCTTATGAAGAACATCCAGAGTAAAGTCTTAAAGTAACAAGCTAGACTTAACTCTGGTTTGTTGACTCTATTTTCTACATAATCACTTCTATGGACTGTGTACATGATGCATTTCAGTTCAACATCTGATCAATTTGCAACAATTAATGAAAATTAAGAATGCTTAATGAACATTTTAATACTTTTTAGTTGACATTTTCAGTATGTGCTGGACACTTCAATGTTCCAAGTGTCTTTAGAAGTCTCTACCTAGATCAAGTCTGTGGCCCATTAGCGGATGTTATTCACAGTATGTATTTTAGCGATAGTGATTAATAAGTCAGTTTGACCTATGGGGGTTTCTTTTCTACACTGTCATATATTAAAAAATGTAATGTAATCCATCATTCAGTTTTTTCAGCCTATATTAAGCAGTAAACCCTGGTTGGTCTGAAGTCTGTTTTTACAGTAGCTCTACTGAGATACAAGATTTTCTGGACTGCAGTCAGACAACTTTTAAGGTTATATATTGTCTTTTAAAACATCTATCCTGGTGGTGATGAAGACCAATTCCTTTTGACATAATTTTCTATATTTCTGCCCTTACTATATACGTATTATATACTTATGTGGTAAATTTATTAAATTATACTAAGTAGGGGGGTGGGAGATAGCAAAGCTGTGTTTCTTCTTGTGAAAATGATTCTCCAACTACAGATTCTACAAAATTATATTTTTGCTTTTATTTAGATGACGAATTTAACATAAATAAGTCCTCTAATCTCAAAATAACTCTTTAACAAGGCTGTATCATCTCTAATTTATTCTGAGTTATTCAATTAGACTATATATTGAGAATCATTGCTTTTTACATTAAATGTTATACTTCTTTAAGGCTTTCAGAGGTATATTTTTATCTACAGCATTCAACTGGTACATCCGAGGAATTCTGATTTGTACTGAATTTCTGAAACAATTTTCCTCTAGAAGAACAAAACAAACCCAAACCAATAGCAAGTCATTAATAGCTTTTATCCCTTCTCTGCTCTCTTGCTCTCAAGACTTATGTCTGGTTAGAATGAGCATTGCATAAAACAGACAGATTAATGTCAGATTAATCCTCCTTAACTGGCTTATATTCCAGTTGCATAGAAAGACACCATAACATGGAGAAGTTGTTCAGAATTGGCACCCAACAAAAGATTGCATATCAAAGAAAATGCTTTACCTGCCTATTCTGTAGTCTAATCTTTAGTGAGAATTGTTCTTCTAGATCTGATAATAGAACACTTCTGGTTGGCTGTGCAATATCATCTAGACATTTGAAATACAGATACATGAGAAGCGTGTCATGTTAACAGAACACTACAACAGTCATACTTTGTCTCAATTGATGGGGGAATTGCAGCATACAGAGTCATTCATGTTGACAATAAGAACTTACAGATAGGCAGCCTAAAATAATTAAATCATTATAGAAATTTATTTAACTGGTTGAATGGCTGTAGCAGATTGGCTAAGCCAGCCAAAGCAGAGAGACGTTGACCGAGATATTGTCCCTACTGCAATTATTAAGATTAATTTGTGGCTGGCTTATATATCTTTGGAATATATATATTTTTATCATTCAATACCAATGCTAATATTGAACTGTCATGGTTTAAACCCAGTTAATAATAATTGATAAAATATTAAGTACATCCTTTAACTTCTGTCGTTCAGACATATGAAGGTATTCTTTTCATCGTTAAATTTTGGGGAAAACTACTGAAAAGAAGGCAACCATATAAATGAAAATAAACTGATTGAATTTTCAATTATATTTCATTCTCCTTAGAAAAATGTGTTAACCATTGACTAATATAGTTTCACAACTTGTTTTAATTAATTCACAAAATTATTTCCAACTGCTTCTTACTCTGTGTTTCTAAATATCTTATCCATGACAAAAATCAGAGTATTATCTACAGAAATTGGATAGATAATTTACATGAGGAGCTGCCTTAAATACTTTAAACAATAATGTTTAATAAAGAGCCTCTTTTTAAGTTTTATTTCCTCTTTTGGGGATGTGTGACGTTCCAGGGCAGCCTTGATTGTAGCAATCATGAGATAGTTGAGTTCGAGATGGCCAGGACGGTGAGAAGAGCGTGCAGCAAGCTCACTGCCCTGGACTTCAAGAGAGCAGACTTCAGCCTCTTCGGGAACCTACTTAGTAACTTTCCATGGGATATAGCCCTAGAGGGTAGGGGGGCCCAAGACTGTTGGTTGATATTCAAGGATCACCTGCTACAAGCTCAGGAGTGTTGCATCCCAACTAGAAAGAAGTGTAGCAGTTGGGGCTGTTCATCTTGGAGAAGAGAAGGCTGTGTGGTGACCTCATAGCAGCCTTCCAATATCTGAAGGGGGCCTACAGGGATGCCGAAGAGGGCCTCTTCATCAGGGACTGCAGTGATAGGACATGGAATAATGGGTTTAAACTAAAACATTGGAAGTTCAGGTTAGATATAAGGAAGAAGTTCTTTACTGTGAGGGTGGTAAGACACTGGAATGGGTTGCCCAAAGTACTTGTAAATGCTCCATCCCTGCAGTGTTCAAGGCCGGGTTAGAGAGCCTTGGGCACCATGCTCTAGTGTGAAGTGTCCTTGCCTTTGGTAGAGGGGTTGGAACTAGATGATTCTAAGGTCCTTTCCAACCCTAACCATTCTATGTTTCTATGATTATCTACATTTTTCTTTTTGTCTTTTCACATCAATTAAATGGAATCTCAGTCTTTGGTAAGTTGCAGTTCCTTTCTTGGTTGGCACAACTATGGCATGAGAGTCTAATTTGATCTTTAGCTGTGTACAGATTTTAATTTCTTATTACTTTATTTCATCCCGTCAAACTGCTTTTTATGCTAACAGGCACAAAATCACTAGTAGGTGGTGGTGGATGATGAAACTAATATGCATAGTGGAAGAGTCAAGCACATCTAAAAATCTCATTATTAATTTGGGCATGTTTTTTGTCATCACTGTGTTTTATATGAGTGGTATATTAGCTGAAAAAATAATCCCAGTTTAAGAAAACCCCAAACAAACAAGCAAAGAGGATAGAGAATTCAGTGTCATTGGTGCCCTTTTTACCAGATCATAGTCAAGGCTCTCTCCAGATATATCAATACATGTCCTCTTACCCTTAAAACCCGTCTCCCTTTGATTTTCTTCACAGATTTTTTTAGCTTCTGAGCAAGATATATTATGAAAAAAATAAACAGCAGGGAAAAAAATAAGTTTACAAGCTAATATTCTTTCAAGTTTCAGATTTGTCTTCAGCATAGAAAGAGGCAGAAAAAGATGGGAAAGGGCATAGAGATTCTTATTCCTTTAGGAGTTGTGTAAATGATTACTTGAAATCCTAAAGAAATACCAAAATAAAACAATTACATGTTTCAGGTATTGGAAGCAACAGTTTTCTGTATATGTCACAAGTTTTACTGTGTCACCTTACAAATTTTCATGCAACCTTTTCTGAATACTGACCAATCATGACATTGAAAAGTATAATGTATATATTATCTACATCTTGAGTTTTGAATTCCATCTATTTGAGTATTCCTAGTGAGCATAAATAAGAATTTAATAGTTTTAACATATGGTTGTAATACAGTCTGTATCCCAAGATATGTACTGTTATGGATTGTTAATATAATTTAGTAGTTATTCTGAATGCCATTTTAGAGCTATTGTTCTTGGTTTTGAAGGAAAATATTAAAGTTGCCATTTGACAATATTTCTTCAATTAAAAAAATTACATTAATATTATTAGTAGTGCATGAATGAGTTTAAGCATATTTGTATGCTGTACTCCTCTTTCATGGACACCCCCTTGTCGTGGGGAAAGAGCTTGCGTGCCCTTGTGAGGTTGGGAGCTATGCTGGTGGTGGCATATGCCTCTGGTAGGGTTTCCCATGCAAGACAGGTCTCAACTGAAGGGTCAAAGTGTGTCCATGGGCAGGATGGGCTGACCAGCCTTCGGGCAACCATCCTAGAAGGACAACTCTAACTTCAAACCTGGACAGATGGAGCTCATTTAGCTCTGTAAGGCCATCCATCTAAGAGAAGGATACTCTAATCAAACCTATGACCTGAGGACAGATAAACCTCAGGTGTAAAGGGTGGGGCCAGTTCCATGCACACTGTGCCTCACCTAAAAAACCCACCATGCAGGCCCCAAGGGTTTACCCACACTTGCAAAGCCCTGTAGCAACAGGTGAGGGGTGAAATGGCACGTGATAAGGTGCACTGGAAGGAGCAGACCCAACCCTGCATGCAGGCAGTTCAGGACATTGGTCGCTCCATAGTGCCATTGTCTCCTTTGAGAACTCACGCAGAATTAGTCTCGAGGAGAAAAGACAACATAGAAAGAGTCGCACCCCACCTATACCACCCAAGGAGACCTTTCACTGTGCTTTTTGCAACTGGATTTGCCTATCCCACGTTGGCCTCTTTAGTCATCAGCGCACTTGTAGTAAGCGTGGGTAAAGCCCTTCCCAAATCTTTGTTTGTGAAGTCAAGCCATGATGATGATGCTGTACTCAAAGTAAGCTCATATGGATAGTAACATCTTTAATATGAGTTTTTAATGACTCATATTAAGGGTGACTTTACAACTGTTCTCTCCACATTCTCTACCAACAGCTGAATAAAAGCTTAGTTGAAAACAGTAGATCATTTTAAAGTAAGTGACTGTAAGGAGTTTAAATAAAAAAGTTCAGATAATGGAAAGGGTGTCGCTTCTGCTCTTGAATTTGTTTGTATTAAATTATTGAAACCTAAACCTGTATGGGAAACTTTAGCATCGACAAAAACATATTGCTTTTTCGGTGTTTGTTTGGGTTTTCTGTTTTGTTTTTCTTTAATTTAAATCTAGGGTAGATTTTATTTACATCTAAATATTTAACAGTCTTTCGGGTAATTTCTACAGATTTGAAATTACACTTCTATGAGTTTAAGCATCCCATCTTTGATACCTTGTATCCTGTTCCTCTTTCTTTGCTATTTTTAAACTTACTGCAACAGAGGAAGGGTTCTTAAACTATCTGTTAACATTTTTTCCCCATTTTTTAAAACATGTAGAGTCGCTCAAGGCAAGAAGACCCAGAGCAAGCCAGACTGAAACAAAAAGCAAAGGAGGTAAGCAGAACTAGAGATCATTACACTTGACATTTCAGAACTTAAACATATTAATTTTTTATGCCTTGCTACTTGTATATTGCTAATAAAAATCTGACTAAAAAACTTTTTAAAATGTATTTGTTGCTTTGCCTTTGATCTTAATGTTTGCAAACTAATACATTAATACATGTGAAGCCTAAGGAGATTTTTTAAGAGATTATTTCCATACATTACGTTTCCATTTCCATTTTAGGTAGATGTAGCTTTTGTTGGGTTGTTGATGACAGCAACACTAGATTTTGGTGGAAAAATATATGTCTTTGTCTTTTTGTAAAATGTCACTTTCTTAGAAATGTGCTACTTAACAATTTGGTTCTGTTAATAGTCTTTCAAGTAATGTAGTCACCAGATATTTTCTCTACAGTGTGATTCACTGGACTACTCATCAGTCTAAGTTACAATAATCTAAAAATTATCAAATAATTTCAGATGAAGTTTTTATATGTTATTTTAAGAATAACAGTTTGTGAACTACCGAGTATCTTAATTTTCTGTAGATGAGAGTTATTGTCCTTTGCTTAAGGAATCTCATGGTTTAGGATTGGATTGTAACTTAAATCAATTAGAGTAAAATATCTATCAGTTGATAGCCATTCCTATTAAAAAAAAATGCAACATCATTTGCAGCAAACTAATGATTATTTTTAGCCAACTTCTTTAGATATATGCACCAGGATGTAATAATCATACATTAGAAGGTAATATATACAGAAAAATGGATATAACAAGTTCTTTTGTATTCACCTGTTCTTCCTGTCTTGTTTCCCTGTTGGCAATATTCTACAGTTCTGTTAGCTATACAGATCTGTCATGGGTTCAGCCGTAGCAGTCATTTTTCTCCTTGTAGCTGGTGTAGTGCTGTGTTTTGACTTCTGGGCTGGGAACAGTTGCTTGATAGTGAGCATGTTTTGAGGGGGTTTTTGTTCAGGGACTTTTCTGAGCACGTGCTTCAGCTGGGTGGAGGAGGGGAGGCCGGGAGGAAGGAGAGACAGGACACCTGACCCAGGCTAGCCAATGAGGTATTCCATATCATAGCACGTGATGCCCAGGATGCAACTGGGAGAGAGAGAGCTGGAAGGGTGGAGCGCTGGAGGAAAATGGAGGAGGGAGCACGCGGTGCTCGGCCGGGCAGGGTGGAGTGAGTTATGGGTCGGTGGCTGGTGGGGTGTTGTATTCTTTTCGCTTGTTATTGGCTGTATCATTATTATTGTGTTATGGTTTAGCAATTAAACCGTTCTTATCTCTACCCATGGGGGCTACATTCTTTGGATTTTCCTTCCTATCTCTCCGGGAGTTGGGGGACTTGGTTTAAACCATGACAAGATCTTATATATATATCAATAAAAAAAAATTCCAAGTACATGGTGAAATTTGTCTTTTTTTTATTATGCGATTATTTAGTAAGATTTGCTGAAATGAGTTATTGTAAAATTAGACCATGCCTTAGTGTTTACAGAGTTGGGTTTGTGAAGCAAGTATTCAAATGAAATAAGTTATTTGGCAGGAAAAGACAGTGTTTTTAATACCACTTGAGTTTAGTATGTAGCCAGTGTATGCAAACGAAGAATCAGATTTGTGAAAATAATTGTTGGCAGACAAAACTTGCTGTTGAGTTGAGAACTAAAACTACCACACTGCTTGGAAGTGAAAGCAAGGTAGAAATTAATGAATTTCTTGCTGCCACAATATTTGCATTTATGGTAGTTCCTTTTCAGCCATTGGAAACTTGAGGAAATCAAATTAAAAATAGGGCTACTAAACTCACATTTTCCAGTCAGAGTAGTTCTCTTTGTAGCTCTGGTGGAAGTCTGGCACTTCAGCCAGTGTAGTTGCTTTTGGTGTAGCTTCAAGAGTGCTTCTACCTTGTATGAAAATTCAGATTGTCCATATAAGCTGTGTTTCTTACCCACTAGAGGGAATGACGCTGTGCCGCCATGTGAATGAAAGAAAGTGTATGAAGTGTATTCTGAGTAACGGTAATAGTGGTATTAGTGAAGAGGTAGAAAATATTTTGATGGTAACCTAATTAAAAATGCTTAGATCAAACAGGGGTGATTTTAAAATAGCAGTGTTCCTGGGTATGATAACATGTTTGAGTAAATGCAGAATAAATACAAGGTTTTCTGTGTGAGTGCTGCACTCCACTGTTTTATATAGTAGCCCTACCTTTTTCCCACCCTTCTAATGAAAGTGTATAACTTGCTAGCACCATGCCTCTCTCTGAAGCTGAAATTCATTCTACCTGTTTGAAACCATGAGAAATATAAGCATGTCTCTGGTTTTAGTAATTAGTGTTCTAAAGCTCTCTCTTCAACTAGTCTAGAGACTTTCACATGAAATATTCAAATATATTTAATAAAAACATTATTTTGAATTAACTTTTGCAAAGGCGAGTGGGGATGTGAGACTGGCAAGATTTTCATTTAATATTGTTAATACTTTTTTCTCTATTTGAATAATAATGCCATGGTTTAAGCCCAGCCAGCAACCTAGAGCCATGCAGCTGCTCGCGCACTCCCCCCCTTCCTTCCCCTGCTCCCAGAGGCATGGGGAGGAGAATCGAAAGAATGTAACTCCCACGGGCTGAGATAAAAAGAGTCCAGTAACTAAGATATAACACAAAACCACTACTGTACCACCAATAATAATGATAAGGGAAATAACAAGGGAAGAGAATGGAACAGCTCACCACCTGCCGACTGATACCCAGACTGACCCAAACAGTGACCTAGCCCTTCCCAGTAACTGCACCCAGTTTGTATACTGGGCTAGACATGTTCTGGTATAGAATACCTCTTTGGTTAGTTTGGATCAGGTGTCCTGTCTCTGCTTCCTCCTAGCTTCCCCTCCTCCCTGGGAGAGCATGAGACTCAGAAAGTCCTTAGTCAGAGTAAACATTCCTTAGCAACAACTAAAAACACCAGTGTAATCATAGAATCATAGAATAATTAGGGTTGGAAAGAACCTTAAGATCATCTAGTTCCACCCTCCCTGCCATGGGCAGGGACACCGCACACTAAACCATATCACCCAAGGCTTCATCCAACCTGGATATGAACACTGCCAGGGATGGAGCATTCACAACCTCCCTGGGCAACCCATTCCAGTACCTCACCACCCTAACAGTAAAGAAATTCTTCCTTATATCCAGTCTAAACCTCTGCTGTTTAAGTTTCAACCCATTACCCCTTGTCCTATCACTATAGTCCCTAATGAATAGTCCCTCCCCAGCATCCCTATAGGCCCCCTTCAGATACTGGAAGGCTGCTAAGAGGTCTCCACGCAGCCTTCTCTTCTCCAGGCTGAACAGCCCCAACTTTCTCAGCCTGTCTTCATATGGGATGTGCTCCAGACCCCTGATCATCCTCGTGGCCCTCCTCTGGACTTGTTCCAACAGTTCCATGTCCTTTTTATGTTGAGGGCACCAGAACTGCACGCAGTACACCAAGTGAGGTCTCACGAGAGCAGAGTAGAGGAGCAGGATCACCTCCTTTGACCTGCTGGTCACGCTCCTCTTGATGCAGCCCTGGATATGGTTGGCTTTCTGGGCTGTGAGTGCACACTGCTGGTTCGTGTTCATTTTCTCATTGACCAACACCTCGAAGTCCTTCTCAGCAGGGCAGCACTGAATTTCCTTTTTGCCCAACCTGTAGCTGTGCCTGGGATTGCTCCCACCCAGGTGTAGGACCTTGCACTTGTCATGGTTAAACTTAATGAGGTTGGCATCAGCCCACCTCCCAAGCATGTCAAGGTCCCTCTGAATGACATTCCTTCCCTCTAGCATATCAACAGAACCACACAGCTTGGTGTCATCGGCAAACTTGCTGAGGGCACACTCAATCCCACTGTCCATGTCAGCGACAAAAATATTAAACAAGACTGGTCCCAACACCAATCCCTGAGGGACACCACTCGTTACCGGTCTCCAGCCGGACACTGAACTGTTGACCACAACTCTTTCAGTGCGACCATCCAGCCAGTTCTTTATCCACTGAGTGGTCCACCTATCAAATTGATGACACTCCAATTTAGAGACAAGGATGTCATGTGGGACACTGTCGACCGCTTTGCACAAGTCCAGGTAGATGACGTCAACTGCTCCACCCCTGTCCATCACTTTTGTAGCCCCGTCATAGAAGGCCACCAAATTGGTCAGGCAGACTGGAGGGGCAGGATCACCTCCTTCGACCTGCTGGTCACGTTCCTTTTGATGCAGCCCAGGATACGGTTGGCTTTCTGGGCTGCAAGGGCACACTGATGGCTCATGTTCATTTTCTCATCGACCAATATCCTCAAGTCCTTCTCTGCAAGGTTGCACTGAATTTCCTTTTTACCCAACCTGTAGCTGTGCCTGGGATTGCTCCCACCCAGGTGTAGGACCTTACACTTGTCATGGTTAAACTTCATGAGGTTATCATCAGCCCACACCTCCCAAGCGTGTCAAGGTCCCTCTGGATGGCATTCCTTCCCTACAGCATATCAACCGAACCACACAGCTTAGTGTCATTGGCAAACTTGCTGAGAGCTCACTCAATCCCACTGTCCACGTCACCAACAAGGATGTTAAAAAAGACCAGTCCTAACACCAATCCCTGAAGGACACCACTCGTTACTGGCCTCCAGCCTGACATGACATCTCCAGATAGATGACATCAACTGCTCCACCCCGTCCATCATTTCCGTAGCCCCATTACAGAAGGCCACCAAATAGGTCAGGCAGGATTTTCCTTAGTGAAGCCGTGCTGGCTGTCACCAAGCACCTTGTTGTTTTTCATGTGCCTTAGCATGCCTTCCAGGAGAATCTGCTCCAAGATTTTGCCAAGCACAGAGATGAGACTGAGGGGTCTGTAATTCCCCGGGTCATCCATTTTCCCCTTCTTGAAAATGAGGGTTATATTTCCCTTTTTCCAGTTTTCGGGAACTTCACCTGACTTCCATGATTTTTCAAATATGATGGACAGTGGCTTTGCAACTTCATTCGCCAACTCCTTCAGGACCCGCGGATGGATTTCATCAGGTCCCATGGACTTGTGTACATTCAAGTTCTTAAGATGGTCTCGAACCAGATCCTCTTGTACAGTGGTCCCAAGGTCTTAATTCTCACATTCCCTATGTCTGCCTTCCAAGACTTGGGTGGTACGGCCAGAGCCTTTGCCAGTGAAGACCAAGGCAAAGAAGCCATTCAGAACATCAGCCTTCTCCAAATCCTGTGGAGCCAGTTCTCCTGAAAGCTTCCGGAGGGGACCTATGTTGTCCCTAGCCTTATTTTTAGTTTCTACATACCTATAAAATCCCTTCCTGTTATCTTTAACATCCCTTGCCAAGTTTAATTCTAACTGGGCCTTAGCTTTCCTAACTTGGTCCCTAACTACCCTGACAACATCCCTGTATTCATCCCAGGCCGCCTGTCCTTACTTCCACCTTTTATAAGCCTCTTTTTTCCTGTGATTTTTTCTCAGCAGCTCCTTATCCATCCAAGGGGGTCTCCTGGCCCTCCTGCTGCACTTCCTTCTAGTCGGGATGCAACACTCCTGAGCTTGTAGCAGGTGATCCTTGAGTATTAACCAAGAGTCTTGGGCCCCCCTGCCCTCTAGGGCTGTATCCCTTGGAACCTTGCTAAGCAGGTTCCCGAAGAGGCCAAAGTCTGCTCTCTTGAAGTCCAGGGCAGTGAGCTTACTGCACGCTCTTCTCACTGTCTTGAGGACCTCGAATTCGACCATCTCATGATCACTGCACCCAAGACTTCCCTGGAGCATCACATTTCCAACGAGCCCTTCCCTGTTGGTGATCATGAGATCAAGCACGGCACCTCTCCTTGTCGGCTCTTCTTTTGCTTGCAGAAGGAAGTTGTCTTCCAGACAATTGAGAAACATCCTGGATTGCTTGTGCCAGGCTGTACTGTCTGTCCAACAGATGTCAGGGTGGTTGAAGTCCCCCATGAGAACAAGGGCCTGCGAGTGTGAGGCTTTTCCTATTTGTCTGTAGAGTTCTTCATCCACAGGTTCTTCTTGATCAGGCGGTCTGTAACAGATCCCCACTGTAATGTGTCCCATCACCGATTTCCCCTTAACCCTGATCCACTAACATAAGCCTATCCCTAACATAAAGGGCAACTCCCCCTCCCCTCCTACCAGGCCTGTCTTTTCTAAAGAGCCTGTAAACTTCCATTCCAGCACTCCATTCAAAGGAGCCATCCCACCATGTTTCTGTGATGCCTGTTATATCATGGCCCCGTAGATGTGCCCTCATCTCTAATTCCTCTTGTTTGTTCCCCATGCTATGAGCATTTCAAAATCGCAGCACTGCAGCAGCTGCTAAGACTGAGAGAAGTGACTGCTACAGATGAACCCAGGACAAACAATTATATGCTGATGTCTCAAATTGTACTGGCACTGCCAAAATAACAAATAAATAATAAATTTAAATTAAAAACAAATGCTCAAACCAAAGATAAAAAAAAAGCAACACCCGAATTTTGTAATATAAAAGTCAATTAGAGTGTCTTTGTCATGGCTTTGTTATTTGAAATTAAAGGTTTTGAATCAACTCCTACAAAAATGTAAAAGTTTCAAAAATTCACTGCCACCTGGGCTACTCTTAAATGTGCATGTGACCCGTAGCTCAGAAACGGGACTTCTTCCAGTTTTTGTGTAAGCTGATGAATGTAGCACTGTCAGATTTGATAATAAGCTGGATTTGAAGGTGTGTTTCTGTGATTTCTGTGTCTTGGAGGTTTGAAAACCTTTGTTGCTCAGATATTCTTCTGGCCTGTATTAAAGTGGCTATTAGAGAGTATTTTAAAAATCTAAAGACGGGGGCATCCAAGAAACCTGCAGGTTTTAGCTTTTGTTACTTGCTTAATCATATGATTGTCAGTGTTTTTTTTTCATATCAGCAAAGCAGTTGATAATTTCATTATTACATTCATTTCATTATTACATTCTGTCAGTAAATAATGTTTCAGACTTTGCAGCAAGCCTGTGTTTGAACAGCGACACTACTGATTTCCTTTTGCTAACCAAGCAGCCTGGAACCATCCTCTTCAAAACTGGTTCTGTGCCAGGTAGAAATGGATGCACATTTATGTCATCTTTAAGCAGATGTAACCATTCTTATAAAGAGAATATAGTCCAGGATACTTAATGAAGAAGAAAGTCAGAGGGAGGAAGTGAAATACCAAATTAAGTAATTTAAAATAATTAAGAAAGTCTTTTAAATATTTTTTAAAAAAAAACTTGTCACAATATTGAAAGAACTCAAGAAAGCGTTGTCTTGGAATGCAAAATAAAGGAACCAATACAAGTACGAAGAGGAAAGAAAGACTAGCTTTGTTCCAAATCATTCTCCTTTATGGATATTTTGGGGTCTTCCATTCTGTAGCACTTTGGTTTTCTTGCTAATTTATAAAGAAAAAAAAAATTAAATTCAGAACGTACACCATTAAGATGTGCCCTTCGGGTTGAGGACAATAGAAAGGGCTTCTTCAAAGACATAGCAAATAAAACTAACACAAGAGGCAATATAGGCCCACTGCTGAATGAGGTGGGTGTCCTGGAGACAGAGGATATAAAGAAGGCAGAGGTGCTGAATGCCTTCTTTGCCAGTGTCTTTACTCCTGCAGACTCTCCCCAGGCCCCCAGATTCCTATAGCCCCAGAAGGAGTCAGGATAAAGGAGGAGTTTGCTTTGGTAGATGAGGATTGGGTTAGGGATCAGCTATGCAATCTGGACATCTATAAATCGATGGGTCCAGATGGAATGCACCCACGGGTGCTGAGGGAGCTGGCGGAGGTCATTGCTAGGCCACTCTCCATCATCTTTGGTAAGCTGTGGGAAACGGGTGAGGTGCCTGAGGATTCTAGGATGGCAAATGTCACACCAGTCTATAAGAAGGGCAAGAAGGAGAACCCGGGTAATTATAGACCAGTCAGACTTACCTCTGTCCCTGGAAAGGTGATGGAACAACTTATTCTTGACTCTATCTCTAGGCATATCAAGGATGAGGGGGTTATTAAGAACAGCCAGCATGGTTTTATGAGGGGGAAGTAATGTTTGACCAACCTTACAGCCCTCTATGAGGAAGTGACTAGGTGGAGGGATGATGGTAGAGCAGTAGATGCGTTTTTTCTTGATTTCAGTAAGGCATTTGATACTGTCTCCCACAGCATCCTCATAGATAAGCTAAGGAAGGGTGGTCTTGATGGTCAGATAGCGAGGTGGATCAAGAACTGGTGAGAGGAAGAAGGCAGAGAGTTGTGGTCAATGGGGCAGAATCTAGCTGGAGGTCTGTGACCAGTGGAGTCCCTCAGGGGTCGGTGCTGGGACCAGTGATGTTTAATATTTTCATCAACGACCTGGATGAGGGAACCGAGTGTACCCTCAGCAAGTTCGCTGTTGACACTAAATTGGGAGGAGTGGCTGACACACCAGAAGGCTGTGTTGCCATTCAGCGAGACCTGGACAGGCTGGAGAGTAGGGCAGGGAGAAACTTGATGAAATTCAGCAAGGGCAAGTGTAGAGTCTTGCATCTGGGGAAGAACAACCCCATGTACCAGTACAGGTTGGGGTTGACCTGCTGGAAAGTAGTGAAGGGGAAAGGGACCTGGGGGTCCTGGTAGTGAAACAAGGGGAACACAAAATCACAAAATGGAATTTATAAACCTTTAGAATTAGTTTTAAGCAATTTTAAGTTCAATGGCTTTGTAACAGTAGCAGTGGAAAATTACTGAGGTGCATAATACATAGAAAAAATACAGTACAGCTAGAGAACATACTGGCACAAGATAAATCGTTATAGTTGATGTGGTCTTAAGAAAAACAGTCTAGAAAAACAGGACACAGGGATAAGGAGTATCTGGGAATAGCAGGTGTCCGGGAGAGGCTGCGGGTAAACTAACTGATAAGTAGGAGGATAGAGGGATTATTATGTCTCTGGTGCTAGCAAACCAATTAAACTGGTATAAGCATCTACTGCGCGTGCTTCAAAGGCTGCCAGAAGTGATGAAGATTGTTGGAAGAAGTAAACGACCCTCAGAGACCACCACCACAATTCTGTACGCATGTGGGGAGCTTTCTGGAAAATGATGTAATCCATACGTAGACTCATGAATATGTATGTATGCCCAGGGACTATATAAGGATGGCTTGTGTAGCAATAGAGAGACACACATTAGGAGGAGTTATCCCCCGTGTCTCCCGGTGCCGCAATAAAGAATACCTGCTTGTCAGCTTGAAAACTTTGTTGGCAAGTTTGTTCCTGGAGTTTTCTCTGAATCAATTTGGCGACCCAGATGGGACCCTCTCTGCTCGGCTGCAGGACCCGCTGAGGACAGGGCTCCCTAGGGCCCTCGGGAATTTTTCCCGGAGGGACCCCTTGACTCATTCGGATCACTGCGGCAGCAGACAAGGACCATCTTCATGAAAGGTATTATTTTCTTTTGTATAGTCTGTAAGGTGCAGGGGGCATCTTGCATAAAGACTGCATTGGTAATTGGGTTGGTTTGGTAAGCGTACGCAAGGTTTGGAAGCCTTCTGTAAATCGAGATAAGAAATCTTGTACGTAAAGGTGTATACCCGGCTGCTAGCGTCCGTTTGGTATACACCCACAAGAAGCAGGGGGCTTCTTATGGTTTGGGTTGTGCAAGACGCAGTGGGAGTCTTGTAGAAAAGGTTTTGGATTTTACTGGTATACACCCTCAAGAAGCAGGGGGCTTCTTGTGGTTTGGGTCCTTCAAGATGCAGGGGGTGTCTCGTGGAAATGGTTTTGGATCTTGTTGTGGCTTGTGACATTAAGGATTTTGGTCTTGTGATTTTGTTATTGGTGACAGGATATTATAACTGTGTTATTAACTGTGGTTTGTTTGATAGAATTTTAGTCTCTGTCTGTTTCAAGTGTTGTAACTGTGTGGAGTGTGTCTGTGGGATCCCGTGTGTGTGTGAGTGAGAGATTGATAATGGAAAATCAGCAGAGTGAAGAGATCATGCAAAAGAGTCCTTTAGGGTGCATTTTGGCACACTGGAAAGAACTGGGAGGGTCTCCTGGGGGCTCGGTAAATAAGAAAATGTTGTCAAACTGTTTTGAAAAATTTTGCAACCGATGGTGGCCTTTGTATACTTTGGCAGATCAGGAAAAATGGCCTAAAAATGGAACCTGAACGATAATACATTGTTACAATTAATGTTGTTTTGAGGCTGCAAGGAAAATGGCATGAAGTAATGTATGCCGATATGTTCTTCACTTTAAGAGACCACGTGGAGTGACAGACGCAATGCAAAATTAATATGGCTCCGCCAGATCCCTTAATTTTGGCTTTGGAAAAGGACAGGGAAAAACTGAAAGTTAAGATGGAGAGATGTTGTTCAGCCTGTGATACTGGGGAAAGATGTTTAAAGTTAAAAAACAGTAATCAGGAAGATAGGCTGTAAAATTATCTATCACAGGTACCTCCGAGGAGCACCCTCTGCATCTCTCCTCTCTGATATTCGTAAGGAGCGAGAGATCACTGTCACTGGCACCAAGCAGCAGATGCACATTCCAAGTTCAGAAAGGGTTAAACCAGCAGTGCTGTTGCAGAGGCATCTGCAGCCCCTGCAGAGCAGGGTGAGCAACTGTGAGGGAAAAAAAAAAAAGGAAAACCAAGGGGGAAAGGAGGGGGGAGCTCACGCAGCTCCTGTGTTTGAGCGTGGGATGGGTGCTGTGGGAGGCAAACAAGTGGGAACAGACATGTGCACGGACGGGACTGAGGGGCTGTTGAATAAATGTGGACAGGAGGAAGCATGGAGAGCATATAGGAATCGGGAACGAGTAGAAAAGAAAAAGCTGGGTCGTGCTATAGCCACGGCTGTGGTGGTTGCTTTGAAACTGGGGGGGAGAGTTCGGACGCTGGAAGTGAGACTGCCCTTGGGGGGGGTAGTGCCATGGTGTGGCTCCAGCGACTGAATTGGAACCAGACTGACAGGGACCTGGGGAATCTATCCTAGCAGATCCACTGGTTAAATTAAAAGTAGGAACTAGAGGAAATAAAGTGGAATTTTAGTGGATAGAGGAGCAACTTATTCGGTGTTAAATCTGAGAGAAAAGAATTTGTTACAGATGTTAGAGCTACTGGCCACCAAGAAAAAGAGGAAAAAAAAACAAAACCCACAAACAACCCGAGGCATTCTTTCTGAAACCCTTAAAGTACAAATTGGGAAAAAAAAAGGAATGCATAAATTTTTATGCATGCCAAATTCTCTAAAATATTTCTTAGGGTGAGAAGCAACATTTAAAGAAGGCAGAATGGAATTTAGAGTTAAAAACAAACAATTAATTGCAGTTTTGAGTTTATCTTTAATTCAACAGAAAAGCAAACAGGAGGACCTCCCTGAAATAGAAGAAATCCTTAATCAGGTATATCTGGGAGTATGGGCATCTGAAATTCCAGGTAAGGTGAAAAATGCTTTGCCTGTTAAAGTGGAAATAAAAAGGGGGGCCTGCCCAATTAGAATAAAACAATATCCCTGAAAATTAGATGATCAAAGGGAATTTAAAAAAAAAGAGTCATTGATAAATTTTAAAATATATATTATTAATTGAATGAATTGGAATATAATATTCTGGACAGTAAAGAAATAGGATGATAAAAGTTGTAGATTGATTCAAGATCTCAGAGCAGTCAACAAAACTGCAGAGGATATTTGTCCAGTAGTAGCTAATTTGTATGAATTATTGACTAAATTGAATAATAATCAGAAATGTTTTGCCATCTTGGATTTAAAGGATGCTTTCTTTTGCTTACCATTGGCCAAAGAAAGCCAAAATTTATTTGCTTTTGAATGGGAAAATACTGACACAGGAAGGGAAACTCAATTAACTTGGACGGTATTACCTAAAGGGTTTAAAACAGTCCAGCAATTTCTGGAAATCAGCACGAGAACTAGGATCATGAAAGCCACCTGCTCAGACGGGGACTCTGTTACAATATGTGGATGACCTATTAATTGCTACAGAAATAAAGAAAGAATGTATCCAGTGGACAGTGGAATTAACTTTTCTGGGACTGAATGGTTATTGGGTATCCAGACAAAAGGCCCAACTAATCCCAACCCTAGTTTCCTACCTAGGATATGAAATAACAGGAAGACAGAGAGAACTTGGAGCTTCTAGAAAAGAAGCCATCTGTCAGACTCCACGACCATCAACTGGCAAGGAGCTCTGGACATTCCTGGGAATGACTGGATGGTGCAGACTTTGGATCCATGATTACGGTGTTCTGGCCACCCTTGTGGAACAAGATGATATAGAAAGTGTGGTCACTAAGGTTGTCAATCCAGCATCCTTTTGCAGGAACAATCGACAGAACCACTAACACAAGACTGCTTGGCCACCATAGAGACTGTATATTTGAGCCGACCAGACTTGAAAGAAAAACCTCTGGAAGATGCTGATTCTTGGTTTACTGATGGTAGTAGCTTCATGAAGAATGGTAAACGAAAGGCAGGATATGCCATTAACACCACTTCACAGGTAACAGGGGCTAAACCTTTCCCTCGAACACCTCTGCCCAGAAGGCAGAAATAATAGCATTAATGAGAGCCCTGGAATTGGCTAAAGACAAAAGGATAAATATTTGGACTGATTATGTACATGGTGATATCTGAAAAGAATGAGGACTTTTGAACAAACATGTTGCAGAAATTCTACAATTACTGGAGGCTGTTCAGCTACCTGAAGAAGTAGCTGTTATGTACTGTAAAGGACATCAACAAGGTGACTCTGATCAGGAAATTGGAAATAATTTGGCCAATTCTGAAGCCTAACGAGCAGTTGAACAATCACAAATCATGTCCTTAATCCGTGATGGCAAACTAACAATTGAAAAATCTAAACCTAGGTATTCAAAAGAGGATAGAAAATTGATTCAGGATCTAAAACGACAGGAAAATAAAGAGGATTGGGTTCAGATACCTGATGGGCGAATTGTAATCTTCTATAACCAACTCTGGAAGTTAGTTCAGGGAGAACATAATAAAAGTCATTGGGGTAGCAACTCTTTATATAAATATTTAGGCAAACAAATTGTAGGAAGAAATCTATACACCACAGTTCAATCAGTGACAAAACAATGTCAGCTATGTCTTAAGAATAAGCATAAAACTGAAAATAGAAATCAAATTGGGACAATTGTAAGAGGAATTTTCCTGGGACAGCAGTGGCAAATAGATTTTTCTGAATTATCAAGAAAAGGGGGTTATCGATATTTGTTGATGTTAACAGATACTTTTTCTGGCTGGCCAGAAGCATTCCCTTGTAGGATAAATAATGCAAGACAAGTGATTAAAACATTATTTAATGAGATAATACCTTGCTTTGGAGTACCAGCGGCAATTTCTTCCAACCGAGGTTTGCAGTTTAGTGCAAAATTGTTACAAGAAATTAGCAAAAATTGTAAATTGATTGGCAAGTACATGTTCCATACAGGCCTCAGGCCAGTGGGCACGTAGAAAAGATGAACCATCTGATCAAACAACAAATTAGGAAAAATATATTGGTACCAAGGTTTACCACTGGCTCTATTAAGAATTCGAACTAAACCTCGGTCGAAAGAAGAGGTTAGCCCATTTGTAATTTTATATGAAAGACCATAAAAGTCCCAAGTTAAAGGAGAAAGTCTGCAGGAAGTGGGGGAAGGCTATCTCCGACAGTTTTTGGTCAATCTGGGAAAAGAATTGGAAGAGATAAATAAGAGAGTAGCAGGGACAAGAGCAAGAGGTTTGGATTATCCGATTCACCCTTTCAGATCTGGAGACTGGGTTTATGTTAAGAATTTTTCAGGAGATCCTCTACAAGAGAACTGGAGTGGACTGTACCAGATATTACTGACCACCTTTACAGCAGTGAAGATAAAGCAACAACCTGCTTGGATACATTATTCAAGAATAAAGAAAGCACCACAGCCAGAGAAGACATGGCAGATGGAACCTTCGGGACCCTTACGTATGAAATTGCGTCGGTCATAATTTGGACTCATATAATAACTGGTGCACAAGCTTGAGACCAGAATTTATACCTGAAATTAATGCAAAATATTATTGAAGTTTTTAATCGTAGTGACTGTTGAGTGTGTGCACAGTTGCCTAAATCAGGAGAAAGCCTGGAACTCCCATTAATTGGAGTTCCAATTCCTAACACTGTTTCATGGACAAATCTGTGGGTGAACACTAGCAGTTTGTATTCAAACGAAAGGTTAAAATTTTGAATAGTTAATCCTATTCCAGGCAATAAATATTACACCTGTGCACAAAGATGTATTACACCAGGAACCAGGGTAGGAGACTATACTTGCTTAAATGCCACAGATGTAGACCACCATTCAAATTATAGATGGTATTGTAGTTTAGAGGTGGCCCATTCCTAAAGGGAAAGGATGGTATTGGTTATGTGGAGAAAATGCTTATAAGAGTTTACCCCCCCAACTGGAAAGGGGCAGGCACCTTAGGTGCTGTAATACCCAATTTTACTATTATCGACAGGTATCCTTCCGGAACCCGGATTAGAAGTTTCGTTAAATGGATTAAGCAAAGGTTTAACCCTATTATTGAACGGCACACTGTAGTTCATAGTTTTGTGAGAGGGCTAATTCCATCTTTGGGAGTAAGTGAATTAGAGAAAGCAATTGTAAATATCTCAGCAACCATAGAGGAAATGGAAAGTAAAGATATTGATATAATGCAGGCAGAACAACAAAACATAATGAGCCTATCTAAAGTGGTATAAAACCGAATGGCTCCAGACATGTTATTGGCATCACAAGGAGGAGTTTGTTCCATAATCAATGAAAGCTGTTGTTCCTACATAGACCAAAGTGGCAGAATTGAAACATATCTGGAGGAAATTTGGAAACAAACTAAGATATTTCATGAGATGGCTGTGGATGACACCTCCTATGGTTTCGAAGAAATATGGAAAAAGTTAACTACATGGTTACCTAATCTCTCCTGGTTGAGGCAACTGATTGCAAGAATATTGATGTTAATTATTTTAATATTGATTACTTGTGATATGATACAATGTTCCCTCTGGTGTTGTAAACTATCTATGATAAATTATGAAGATTGGAAAAGGAATGAAATTAAGCACTGAGTAGAAATGGGAAATTATTTCAAAGGACTTTTGATGGTAATGGCAATATATAAAATGTTGCAAAAGAATTTGCAAAAGGACAGAAAAAGGGGGGAATTGAAACAAGGGGAACACAAAAACACAAAATGGAATTTATAAACCTTTAGAATTAGTTTTAAGCAATGTTAAGTTCAATGGCTTTGTAACAGTAGCAGTGGAAAATTACTGAGGTGCATAATACATAGAAAAAATACAGTACAGCTAGAGAACATACTGGCACAAGATAAATCGTTAGAGTTGATGTGGTCTTAAGAAAAACAGTCTAGAAAAACAGGACACAGGGATAAGGAGTATCTGGGAATAGCAGGTGTCCGGGATAGGCTGCGGGTAAACTAACTGATAAGTAGGAGGATAGAGGGATTATTATGTCTCTGGTGCTAGCGAACCAATTAAACTGGTATAAGCATCTACTGCGCGTGCTTCAAAGGCTGCCAGAAGTGATGAAGATTGTTGGAAGAAGTAAACGACCCTCAGAGACCACCACCACAATTCTGTACGCATAGGGGGAGCTTTCTGGAAAATGATGTAATCCATACGTAGACTCATGAATATGTATGTATGCCCAGGGACTATGTAAGGATGGCTTGTGTAGCAATAGAGAGACACACGTTAGGAGGAGTTATCCCCTGTGTCTCCCGGCGCTGCAATAAAGAATACCTGCTTGTCAGCTTGAAAACTTTGTTGGCAAGTTTGTTCCTGGAGTTTTCTCTGAATCAGTGGATAGGAGGATAACCATGAGCCAGCAATGTGCCCTTGTGGCCAAGAAGGCAAATGGCATCCTAGGGTGCATTAGAAAGGGTATGGTTAGTAGGGCAAGAGAGGTTCTCCTCCCCCTCTACTCTGCCTTGGTGAGGCCGCATCTGGAATATTGTATCCAGTTCTGGGCCCCTCAGTTCAAGAAGGACAGGGAATTGCTTGAAAGAGTCCAGCGCAGAGCCACAAATATGATTAAAGGAGTGGAACACCTCCCTTATGAGGAGTGGCTGAGGGAGCTGGGTCTCTTTAGCTTGGAGGAGACTGAGGGGTGACCTCATCAGTGTTTACAAATATGTAAAAGGTGGGTGTCAGGATGATGGAGCTAGGCTTTTTTCAGTGATATCCAGTGGTAGGACAAGGGGCAATGGGCATAAACTGGAGCATAGGAGGTTCCATGTTAACATCAGGAAGAACTTCTTTACTGTAAGAGTGACAGAGCACTGGAACAGGTTGCCCAGGGGGGTTGTGGAGTCTCCTACGTTGGAGATATTCAAGGCCCGCCTGGACAAGTTCCTGTGTGATGTTCTGTAAGTTTCCCTGCTCTTGCAGGGCGCTTGGACTAGATGATCTTTCGAGGTTCCTTCCAACCCTTGGGATTCTGTAATTCTGTGATTCTTGCTTATTGGTGTCATCAAGAAAATGTAAAGGGAGATTACTGTGTCCTTTGAACATATTTAAAAATTAATTTGGTAAGGTGAATATTATTATTAGCCAGTCTTCCAACCACTCTGCATACTGTTTAAACCAAACTGCCATAAATCCAGTTTAAATTGTGTTTAAATACTTCCCAAACATTTAGGCAATAATGATTCCTCAGAACCGAGTTATTCCATAGATAGTTTTCTGCATCAGCTTACCAAAGGTATAACTGTGATGCAGAATGAATGAAAGCATTTTTGTCAATACATGTGAAAGGTTAGATAACAGAGTCACTTTGTTTTTACTGTCCCTTTACCACAGGTCTGTTTTTTGTACCCAGAAAAATACTTCAGAAAAGCTCTTAGACTGTTCTGGTACTGTCTAAAGCCCATGCAATACTGACATGGATTTGGTTTTAGAGTATAAGTTTTTTCTGAAGTTAAAAGGTGTTGTAGTGACTTCAAATGTCAGCATTAAACTTGCATTTCAGAGAGAAGTGGTCCTGTCTCTTATCAGTCAGAATACTTTCATGTAAATCTCACTGATGGCAGTTGTTTGGCTGAAGATGAAGTTCTGGTGTTACCCTTGCAGTAGAAGGAGTCAGAAAACCATGTAACTGATGGGAAAATGCCATGGGATCAAAGGAATGGCCATAATATTTTCCAACTAAGTCAAATTGGTTTATTCCTGCTTGGGTGAAATGTATATAATTGAGTCAATGGCTAGGTTTTGGTTTTGGTCTTTTCTGTAACCCAAGATTACTTCATTAGTCTTGCAGAAATCTAAATTAAATCCAATCCTGTCCAACATATTAATTTCCTTCTGCATAATCATGTTGGTGGAATTCCACAGTGATGCATGATTTTAGTGTATATATGCTGCCTAGCTCTTATTTGGTTAACAAGAATGCTTTTTTTTGTGACTGATTAAAACTGTTATTTTTAGCATTCTAAAAGCAAATGCTGTTTTACTGATAGATGAGCTAAATACACAACCCTTCTTAAGTAGGAAACTATTTTTATACTTGATACATCTTTATAATATAAAGAACGCTTTTAATATTTATTTATACTTGCTATCTGTCCTGGGTTCAGCAGTAGCAGTCATTTTTTCACCTTCTTGGTAGCTGGTGCAGCGCTGTGTTTTGACTTTCGGGCTGGGAACAGTGCTGATAGCACCTATATTTTTAGATACTTGTTGTGGTTTAAACCAAATCCGCACAGTTCGCTCACTCACTCCCCCCCTTGCTCCCCCAACTGTCGGAGAGTTAGGAAGGAGAATCCAAAGAATGTGGCCCCCACGGGTTGAGATAAGAACGGTTTAATTGCTAAGGTATAACACAAATCACTCCAGCTACTACTACTACAGATAATAATGATAAAGCAAACAACAAGCGAAGAGAATACAACACCTCACCAGCCACCGACCCATAACTAACCCCACCCTGCCCGACTGAGCACCGACCGATACCTCCTCCATTCCCCCCCAGAGCTCCAGCCCTTCCGGGTCTCTCCCGGTTACATCCTGGGCATGACGTGCTATGGTATGGAATACCTCTTTGGCTAGCCTGGGTCAGGTGTCCTGCCTCTCCTTCCTCCTAGCTTCCCCTCCTCCCTGGCAGAGCATGAGCTCAGAAAAAGGCCTTGAACAAAAAACACCCGAGCAGTAACTCAAAACATGCTCGCTATCAAGCAACTGTTCCCAGCCCAGAAGTCAAAACACAGCACTGCACCAGCTACCAAGAAGGAGAAAAATGACTGCTACTGCTCAAACCAGGACATACTGCTCAAATGTTTACTCTGGCCAAGGACTTTCTGAGCCTCATGCTCTGCCAGGGAGGAGGGGAGGCCAGGAGAAAGGAGAGACAGGACACCTAACCTAAGCTAGCCAAAGAGGTATTCCATCCAATAGCACGTCATGCCCAGGATGTACCTGAGAGTTACCCGGAGGGGCTAGTACTCTGAGGGATTGTTGGGGTGGGGTGAGTTATCAGTCAGCGGCTGGTGAGGTGTTGCATTCTCTTCACTTGTTATTTCCTTTATCATTATTATTATTATTGGTAGTAGCAGTAGTGATTTGTGTTATACCTTCGTTATTAAACTGTTCTTATCTCAACCCATGGGAGCTATATTGTTTTGATTCTCCTCCCCAACTCTCCAAGAGTTGGGGGAGGAAAGGGGAGAGTCAGTGAACTAGCTGTGTGGCTGGGTTTAAACCACGACACTATCTAAAAACCAAAGTCTTAGAACTTTGTTTACTCCTTCACTAGTTACATACAAATTTAAATGCATTGTGTGAAAAGGATCATTAGTATTGTACTGACGTGTTGAGCTACCTCACAAAGAGCCATGTCAGAATTGTGAGTCTTTGTATGTGTGGTGTTTATAAGCACAGATAAATGAGGCTGCATATCTTTGAGAATGGGAGCTAATGTGAAACAAAATGGGACAATGACAATTGTATCCAGAGGTTCCAGGAGAGGCAGTGAGAAATGCATGCAATGGTACTTCCTTTTTAAAAAAATTCTTTTTATGCATCTAAATATATACATATATATACATATATATGTATATATATATCATATCAATTTGCACAAGGAAGATGTCAAGACTGAATTCCCAGTTCCTCTTCTGCCTTAGTGGTATGTTGTCTAAATATCTGTTTTCCTTAGGTAGAAACAACCTTGTGCTTAGTTTGTCATGTTGGCACAGCCAGAAATGAGGAAAGGGTGAGGGAGGAATGGAAAGGGGACGGTGTGTGCCAGAGAAGAGATATTTTCATTTGGAGCAAGCCGTAAATGTGGAAAAATCACATAACTCTTGTATCTGAATACTGCGACAGATTTACTTCGCTGCTGATCTGGCAAAATAGTAGCACTTTAGACTTCAGAATATGATTGCCTATTTAATAAGTAGAGGGCAGCAAATATCAGCTGTGTCAGCTTATCAGAAACTGAGGAGGTTGCTTGGACGATATTCTAAGTTATTATTTAGCTGTTTTGTCCCTTAGTCCAGCCTGCTCTACTCTATAGAAGCTTGCAAGGAAAGGTCAAGGTGTAATTAGGTTTCAGCCTGCAGGGCAAATTTTTCCCCATCCTCTGTATGCACATTGGTTTCTTACCCTGTCCTGGGTTCAGCAGTAGCAGTCATTTTTCTCCTTCTTAGTAGCTGGAGCAGTGCTGTTTTCGACTTTAGTCTGGGAACAATGCTGATAATGCTGATGTTTTTAGTTGTTGCTAAGTAATGTTTACTCAGATCAAGGACTTTCTCAGTCTCATGCTCTGCCAGGGAGGAGGGGAAGCTAGGAGGAAGCAGAGACAGGACACCTGACCCAAACTAGCCAAAGGGGTATTCTATACCACAGCACATCATGACCAGTATTTAAACTGGGGGGGGGGGGGGGGGGGGGGGGGGGGAGTTACCTGGAAGGCCCAGATCACTGCTTGGGTTGGGTTGGGTATTGGTCAGCAGGTGGTGAGCAATTGTATTCTCTTCCCTTGTTATTTCCCTTATCACTATTATTAGTGGTAGTTGTAGTAGTTTTGTATTCTGCCTTTGTTACTGGACTGTTCTTATCTCAACCCATGGGAGTTACATTCTTTTGATTCTCCTCCTTATCCCTTTGGGAGCTGGGGGGGGGCTTTAATTCTGCTACTGAGCTAACATGTTTGTAATCCCTGTTTAGCAGCCCTGGAGCACTCCAGGCATCCCACAGCTGCCAGCTTTCATCTGCCCCCAGTTCCTCCAGGTGCTCCTGTCACATGACATAACCTAAGGGGATCAAGACGCACCTACTGAATCTTGTCTTCCTCTGCCCACTCAGTCTGGGTGCTGCACATTGCACCAGCAGCAGGCAGCTGACCATCAGCAATCAGCTGCATACTTCCTGCTGACAAATCTTCAGTGTCTTCTTTGTGCAAGCCCCACATACAAAGGTCTACCCGTAGTACCCACATTTACTTCCTGGCTGTAGTCTGGAAGGATATTTGCATGTTCTGTCATCTTACAGTGGCAGGACCTTGTTTGAAATGTATATGTTTTGTAGAACACACTGCATTTCATAAAATCTGTGATCTGTTTCTAGCCTGTTAGTGGAAGATGAAAGAACTCATGGGAGCAGAGTCAAAGCTGAAGTTGGAGCCATGGTAGTAAAATTTTAAAGAGAGTAACTTAAAACTTCCTTGCCATCACATATTTGAGATAGTTGAAATACATGCATGCATACTTCTGTGTATCTCCAAGTAACTTTTAAGATACACAAGACATCAATTCTCACATATCTCTTGAAGAATATTTAATTGAACTGACTGTAAAATCAGATACAAAGAAATAATCTAATTCTGTAAATATGCTTTGTAAAAGTCTAATGATTTTCATACAAGGCTCGTCAACATCTCCTGTTTGTGCTGGGATGTGAGGATTTATGTTTATGTACTTGGATATGTATTTATTGTGGAGTAATGGGAACATTAGCTTTGTTGTCATTTTCAGGTAGTTTATTGTGGTATAGTTTTAAGGAATATTTAATACAGCCAACAGTGGAGTAAAAAGTGTTAGTTTTGATGTAGTAAATGCTAAGCATTTCTGTCTGTAACTTTGTTATCTGCATACTCTTCTCCTAAACTACAAGCCTGGTAGGTAGTCAGTAATGTGTAGAGGTCATTTAAAGTGTGTTAGCATCTATTTCCTAATTTTAGTTCAGTTTTGTCGTTAAAAGTATCTTTCTGTCAGTCCATGAGTCTCCCAATCATCTTAGATGTAACATACTGCTCAACATGCCCTGAAAAAGTAGTTTCCCCTTAGTAATAGTATTTTGTTATATAAAATGTATTCTTGCCCTTCACAATGTAAACAGAACTGGTTTTCCCTCAAGTGTGTATTACTAAGATGCAACTATCTCTAAAATGTACACTTGAAAAATATTTTTAACCTTATTAGGCAGATGTGTAATGATTTGTAAGGTTTTTATTTTCATTTAGTGTTGAAATTTGTTGCTGAATTGGTGGTTAACTTCTAGTTTTTCATAGAAAGGGTTAGAAGGATGTGAATGGTATTTTCTGGAATGGGAAAGTACATTGCATATTTGTGCTGACAGGTGTCTGTACACTGAGGTGTTACAGCTTCCTTAAAACTGTTATCTAACTATCTGTAGGATTGAAAGGAAAGCAATTGAAAACCAGTATGATGCAATTAGAGTTCGTGGGTTTATTGACTCTTTACAGCCATAGGAAAACCGAAATAACCCATCTGAAGTACAGAGTAAGTTTCCTGACACTTCTGTGTCCTTTTACTTTGCAACTAGTAAATCTATTTATATTCAGAACTGGCATTCATATTCTTTAAAAAGAAATAATGCCATGTGGATTTCTGAATAATAGAATCATAGAATAGTTAGGGTTGGAAAGGACCTTAAAATCATGTAGTTCCAACCCCCCTGCCATGGGCAGGGACACCTCACACCAAACCATGCCACCTAAAGCTCTGTCCAACCTGGCCTTGAACACCGCCAGGGATGGAGCATTCACAACTTCATTGGGAAACCCTTACAGTTCTCTTAATCTTGTTTTTTTGACATGCTATCAGGTTTTTAAAGCGATTTTCACCCTGTATGGCCAAAAACCATATTCACATGTTAAGGTGTATGAAAATCTATAAATTTCCTCAAAAGTAAGAATAATTTAAAAAAAAAATCTGTCCTGGCAGAAGTGCTCATACCTGGCAAGCATGTCAGACAAGTCAAGTAAGTTTTAGGAAGGTGTCACATATATCAAATGGGAAATTAGAAACATGAAAACTTAACTCAGGTATTAACTGTGTACAGGAAGACAGGAGAGAGGGAGAATATTCACTTCACTCCAGATATAATAGAAGTGAGATTGATGAGAACAGAGAACATTTTAATGAGAAATAGTGTAATTTTGTCTATTTATTTTCAAAATCTATGTTTAAATTTTGGAGAAGTTTATGTTTTCATAAGGAGCCCATAGCTTTAAGGCAGCCCAGCACTTTGTGGCTCTAATGGGTATCTGCCATTTCTGGAGAAGTGAGATGGGCTCCCCAGTATAGGGCACCTGTAGAATACATAGGAATATCTGCTGTGTTTTACCATGACATGTAATAATTAAGAAGGTTATTCAATATACATTATTACTTCCCTGTATATGCTGCTGTTTACTTAAGTAAAGCATTTTCTACTTCCTATTTTGAGGCAGAATAAATTCAATATTCAACAAAATTGTTCTCTATTTTAATCACAGTCTGTCATTAGCAGCTGCCAGTTTTTCCTTCTTAGGCAATATGTTGAGGGAATCCACTGTTTACTATGGTATGTCAGAAAACATAAATACAGGATAACTTCCCCCCAAAAAATATATGTATTTTATATATTTTCCCATTTTAGCAATCTAGGTGACTGCAAGATAAAGCGATACAGACCCCCAGGTTAGAGATGTCACTTCTCAGAGGAGAAAGGTAACTTGAGGTAAAGAGAGACTGATACAGTTTTCAGAAAATAGTTGTTAACCCCAGTTTTGTCAAGGTTTAATCTCAGTAATTTATAGCAATATAAAATACACTTCACGTGTTGCATGCAGTCATGGTGCTCAGTAAAAGGTGCTGGGTTTCAGTATTGTGCTCTGTTTTTTTATATTCTGGATATAGAGTGATTATAACACATCTTTAAATATCTTGTATGTTGTTATGCTATCTAAAATGCCTATATTTCTTCAGTTTGTCAACTGATGCTTCTGTGAACATTTCAGTATGTGGTGATTTCTGTAATCTGCTCAGCTATAAAAAAAGGAAAATATCATAAATGTACATTTCATAAATGTCTATGAGCTGTTGACCACAACTCTTTGCGTGCAGCAATCCAGCCAGTTCTTTATCCACCAAGTGGTCCATCTATCAAATTGATGTCTCTCAAATTTAGAGACAAGGATGTCATGAGAGACAGTGTTGAATGCTTTGCACAAGCCCTGGTAGATGACATCAACTGCTCTACCCTGTCCATCAGTTCCATAGCCCCATCGTAGAAGGCCACCAAATTGGTCAGGCATGATTTCCCTGTAGTGAAGCCATGTTGGCTGTCGCCAACCACCTCATTGTTTTTCATTAGAAATAAGTACTGAGTAAACCATGCTCATCTGGCCATCTGTGTATGTGGAGACATTATTTGTCGTTAAGTAATGAAGTTTGAAAAACAACCCCCCTAAATCTGATGGAGAAGGAAATGTCTGCCTGAGCAGGCATGCCAACATCAAGAATGCTAAGAACTTGTGGCAGACTATGTGGCAAATATGAGAATAATCTAACTGTTCTTTCTCGGGGATTTTCATTTTTGCCCTGTTTGCCTCATCATGCATTTTTGATCCTGTCACTTTTAAAAATGTGAGATCCTCATATTTAAAATATTGGAAATTGATTTCTTCTCTGTCACAGCATTGTGACTCTGGTGCAGCTCTATTGACATCAGTTGCAGTATTTAAAACAAACAGAAATTGTCTGACTGGTATTAGATACAATCGCATATCAAAGCATCTCTTGCAGACAATTATGATTTCTTCTTAGCTGCATGTAAAATTTTTCCTTAAATGCAAAATATTTTGTAATTATATAAAATAATTGTTTTTATGTATGCCATTTAATTGAAAATCAACTCATAATTTTGTGATTTTGCACTGATTTTCTGTTTTACATATTTAACATCTATTTCCAAACTCCTTGCTTTGATTTTGTTATTTAAGATGCAAAGAAGAATGTAAAGCTTTTTAATTCACCGAATCTGTTTTCTTTTTGTAGTAGTTTTGCATTTAATTACAGTTGTTGGGATTCTGTGATTCTGTGTGCCAGAGTTTGTAGTATATTTTATAAAGTGTAGTCCTTTGGTGAGTTGGTTACTGAAACAGTAAGCATTTGTGACAGGTTGGTTGCTGAATACTTCCTCTGTGAATATGGCAGATCATAGTTCAGTTGTTAGCAGATTATCCATTGTGCCTTCATGTTAAAAGAGGATACTTATCAGCCTGTGTTTAAAGCTCTTCTGCACTGTCCTAAGAACGGTTATGTTAGTGGGATCTGAGAGAAGATAGGGGAGGCTCACATGCTAAGAAGAGAAAAAAAACATAGCAAATAGCTTGTAGTGATTTTAGCTTTCTGCTCATGATCTCTAATGCTATATATTGTGGGTATTCCCACTGAATTTAAAACAGCTTTGAAACACTTAGTTCTATAATAGAACCTTATTATATATTCTTCAAATGTATACCCCCCCCCAAAAAAAAAAGAAAAAAAACACAACCCTTTAAAGGCATGTAGAACCATTATTACTTAGGAGCCAGTATTTTAATCCCATGGTTTTAAAGCTGGACTGGTCAGAAAAGTGAAGGTTTTTTTAGGCATCAGTATTTTGAACATCAGTTATAGAATGTAAGGAATTTTTATCCAATCCAGTTAGAAGAGGAAAGTCAGAAATATTTCTTTTCAAGATTGTGAGAAAGAGGAACCTGTAATGAGGGAATATTCTGTAGCCTTCTTCAGTTATTCTAACGTGCCAAGGAATAGAGAGCGAAGAATATAGCGGAATTTTTGTGTGAACAATTATATTCCGCTGTTGGTGATACACATTTTAGACTTGTAATAAGTTGAAGGATTGCTAAGATCTAAATCAAAGTTTCAATTTGCAATAAATGGAAAATGAATTAAACCCGCATGTGTTTTCTCCCATGGGGATAATATTTTGGGGAGAAGCAGAAGGAAGAGTGGAAGATTTAATGTTTTACTTGATAGATGAATGTAAAGAGGTATATTTTAGATCATCTCATTTCCTTTTTAATGCAAATCTGATTCTTTATTTACTCTTATTATCTATCCTTTTACAAAAGTTTGAAAATATTGCATATTGGGAATGTAGGCATCTTTATAATGCAATAATAAAAGTGGAACTATCGCACTCATGTTGGTGAAAAAGGATTTCAAGAAAATATAATTCTGAAAGGAATTACGGGATTCTGAAAGTGCTAAGCTTAATGTAACTGCAGTTCTTTAAAGCAGAAAATGGGAGAAAACAAATAATACCCCTTAAGCAGATGCTTATTCATGTGTGATAACTACTCTTTGATTTTGGAGGGGTGGTGTGACTTGCAGTTGGAAACCTTGATATATTATGTCATTATTTATGTTTTCAATAAATGAGGAATAAAAACGTGATAAATGCTCCATCCCTGGCTCAGGGCCAGGTTAGACAGATCATTGGGTGACATGGTCTAAGGTGAGGTGTCTCTGCCCATGACAGGGGGGTTGGAACTAGATGATCTTAAGGTCCTTTCCAACCCTAACCATTCTGTGATTCTATGAAAAGGGTAATTAGGTATTATGCTAGTTCTCTTTTTGTATGTTATTTATGTGAAAGATTTTTTTTTAATGGTGTGCTTTTTCTTGACCATATCTGTACGCCATGTCTATCTGCTTGTTTCCATTGGCTTGTCATGGTCACTAATTAGGGAACTGCTACATGATTCACCTTGTTAATTAGAGGGACTTGCACACACAGGCCCTTCAGGCAGCGTGTGCCCTGAGAAAGCTGCAGCCTGTGAAGTAATTCTTCTCATCTGCCTTCTACTTTTTATTTGAAATTAATAAAACAGTGAGATTTTCCTTGTGGAGTGAGAATGCAATAATTCACATCTTTATAAGATGTAAATAATGTGATCTGTAGAAGGGGATGACTACTGTATTGTACTCACAATATTCCCTAATTTAATGCTTGTCAGGTTATGAAAACCTGCTTGAAATATTTTGTCCCCACACTGTGGTATGTTGTCTCCTTGATCCGCAGGAGAAATGAGCACTAGTGGTTTTGCTATAGTTAAATGTAAAATTGAAAAGATGTAGATTATTTAAATTTCAATGGTGTTTTGCATCCCCAATGGAACTTCCATTTTGCAAGTGAACCCCCAGACCTATCCCCATTACTTTTAAAGGGTAGAAGAAGGTGAGCATCAGATAGATTGTGGGTCAGGGTTAAGGGGAAATCGGTGATGGGACACATTACTGTGGGGATCTGTTACAGACCGCCTGATCAAGAGGAACCTGTGGATGAAGAACTCTACAGACAAATAGGAAAAGCCTCACACTCGCAGGCCCTTGTTCTCATGGGGGACTTCAACCACCCTGACATCTGCTGGAGCAACGGTACAGCCCGGCACAAGCAATCCAGGAGGTTTCTCGATTGTGTGGAACACAACTTCCTTCTGCAAGCAATAAAGGAGCCAATGAGGAGAGGTGCCCTGCTTGACCTCGTGCTCACCAACAGGGAAGGGCTCGTTGGAAATGTGACTCTCCAGGGAAGTCTTGGACGCAGTGATCATGAGATGGTCGAATTCGAGGTCCTCAAGACAGTGAGAAGAGCGTGCAGTAAGCTCACTGCCCTGGACTTCAAGAGAGCAGACTTTGGCCTCTTCAGGAACCTGCTTAGCAAGGTTCCATGGGATATAGCCGAAGCAGGCAGGGGGGCCCAAGACTCTTGGTTAATATTCAAGGATCACCTGCTACAAGCTCAGGAGTGTTGCATCCCAACTAGAAGGAAGTGCAGCAGGAGGGCCAGGAGACCCCCTTGGATGGATAAGGAGCTGCTGAGAAAAATTCACAAGAAAAAAGAGGCTTATAAAAGGTGGAAGCAAGGACAGGTGGCCTGGGATGAATACAGGGATGTTGTTTAGGAAGTTAGGGACCAAGTTAGGAAAGCTAAGGCCCAGTTAGAGCTAAACTTGGCTAGGGATGTGAAAGAAAGCAGGAAGGGATTTTTCTAGGTATATAGCAACTGAAAAACAGACAAGGGACAACGTAGTCCCCCTCCGGAAGCTTTCAGGAGAACTGGCTACACAGGATTTGGAGAAGGCTGAGGTTCTGAATGGCTTCTTTGCCTCGGTCTTCACGGGCAAAGGCTCTGACTGCACCACCTGAGTCTTGGAAGGCGGACACAGGGACTGTGAAAATCTAGACCTTAGGCCCACTGTACAAGAGGATCTGGTTCGAGACCATCTTAAGAACCTGATGGGCCCTGATGAAATCCATCCGTGGGTCCTGAAGGAGCTGGCGAATGAAGATGCAAAGCCACAGGCCATCATACGGACTTTCTGTGTTTCATGCTCTGCCAGGGAGGAGGGGAAGCTAGGAGGAAGCAGAGACAGGACACCTGACCCAAACTAGCCAAAGAGTTATTCCATACCACAGCACGTCATGCCAAGGATGTTGAACTGGGAGCAGTTTCCCAGAAGGGCTAGATCGCTGCTCGTTTCAGGCTGGGTATTGGTTTGCAGGTGGTGATCAGCTGTATTCTCTTTCCTTGTTATTTCCCTTATCATTATTATTATTATTGGTGGTTTTGGGTTATACCTAAGTTACTGGACTGTTCTTATCTCAGCCCGTGGGAGTTACATTCTTTCGATTTTCCTCCCCATCCCTGTAGGAGTGTGTGGAGGAAAGGGGGTGTGAGCAAGCTTCTGTGTGGTTCTGGGTTGCCATCTGGACTTAAACCACGACAGGTATACTGGGGGAAGAGCCTCCAGTGGTCAGGGTCATGCATTTGACATGTGGTGGTGCAAGAGGTACATCTTAAAAATAATCTCTGTTGATACCATAGCAGAGTTATTAAGTCTACACTATTTATAGTACTCCCACAAAACTGCTTGGCTATTCCTAAACTTTTTGCAATTTTCCTGCAATAACCATATCAGGTTTAATGACTATTAAAAATAGCTCCTATCTCCATGGCATTAATTTTTAAAAGCTCCTGTTGAATCAGATGTTAGCAGCCATGTTGCATGTTTAAATATCTTTATGAAGCCTGTAGTGTCCCCTTCTTTTCACCAGAGCTGAGATACCGCTTTTTTTTTTTTTAATCAAAGATTACAATTGTGGGTAATATTTTTTATGAAGCATCAAGTGATGAGTAGGAAAGAGACTGGTACAAGTAATCTCATGTAGGGTATTGTCCTTGGTTCAGCAGTAGCAGTCATTTTTCTCCTTCTTAATAGCTGGTGCAGTGCTGTGTTTTTTGACTTTCAGCCTGGGAATAATGCTGATAACACACAGATGTTTTTAGTTTTTGCTAAGTAATGTTTACTCTGACCAAGGACTTTCTGAGTCATGTTTCTTCCTGGTTCTGAGTTACTGGCTGGGCTTAAACCATGACAGTTCTAAATAAACATAAATATGTGAGTTGGAGATGGAAATAAGAGAAAGTTGGAATAAGGGTATGAAGAAGCCAACAATGGTGGTTAGTCTGATCCAGGATGTTAAATAACATCCAGGAATCTTGTCAAGTGTCTCACTAGTATGTATCCATAAACTTCAAAGGTGTTTAAGGTCCTTTCTAACCCTAACTATTCTATGATTCTATGATTATAAGCAAATTAATAGTTAATAGTGGGTGTGCAAAGATGTTCCCTTAAGCCAGCTGAAGTACAGTAACCACTGCAAGATGAAGGCCTCTGTTTGTAATCAGTGTCAGGCTCCTAATTATTTTGATTATTTTTAAATGTAATTTTATCATCCACTTCCTTCAGATGAGCTGGGGGGGGGAGGAATCACCAGCAATAAAGATTTTTTAAAAGATTGATGAGAATTTGTGTACTATAATATTTATCGAGTATTTCACTACTTCAGCCCTTATTATATAAAACACCAGGATACTGTGGTCATATGGATGATGCAAAATATATTTTATATTGATGTATTTGATTTTTTTTTTACTAACATTCCTTAAAGCTTACATAAGAAGGTTGTTCTTTTCTAATATACCAAGGTGTGTCTTGTAAAACCAATGTCAGAAAATGCATTGTGTTTTTGTCTGGAGTTTTTGTACCTGAAAGCATATTAGTTATTTGTATTTGTGTTTATTAGTCCCACTGGGGCTAGATTTTAAGTAAGGCACATTGAGGAGGATCCATGTCTTGAGGGCTTATAGCCTAAATAATAAAGAAGCTGTGTGAAGCAGGGTGAGAGGCACAGGGAAGTGTATTGAAGTGTCTTGGTGGTATTCACCCAGTGTCAGTAGAAAAGAGCCCAGCTCCTTTGGCTCCATTGGCTGACCCATATTTCCTGTTATGTACTAAATGAAAGTGGTGACTTTGGATAAAATACTCATATATCAACTGCATGATAGTGTTGAATTTATGATAACTGAAGTTGAAAAATATATAGCATAAAAATGTGAAAAATGGGGTTTCAAACTCTAAATGTACTGAATTTGCTTTTTCTGAAAGATGTGAAAATATGTTGCATTGCTAAGTGAATAAAACTAAAAAAATGCACTAAATGGGATGCGTGAAATGAACCTACTTTTTCTAGGCAGAAGTGACTGGACAAAAGATACCATACATTGGTACTTTTTTATTTAAACTTCCTTTCCTTTTAACATTGGCCAAGGTAGTTCAGGCCCTGCTTGTGTATATTCAGTTCACATGTAAGTAATGGCTGAAACACTTTATTTTAATGAAGAATTGTGTTTGTATCATGCAATGTTTTTATTACCACTGCTGAATTTCTTGAGGTAGTGTTCTGTGTGTTTCTGTTGAAGTGGGAACAAGTATGATATCAATGGGATTAGAAAACAAACACCTCTGAATTTACTGAAGGATTGTGCAAACCCAAAGTTTTGAAATTACTAAAACTTATTACTAAGAGCTATGGAGCTATGAATGCTGTTATCTAATTAAAATAATATGCTGCATTACCTAATCAGTTATTCTTGTGTAGTACTGCTGATCAAAATATTTATTACATTAAGATTGTTCATGGGAATATGTCTGTTATAATTAACTCTCTGAAAGGATTATACTTACAATGAATATGCAGTCCTACTTCTTCAGCATTGGGTGGTCAGGCTATTTAATCTTATTTTCTGTAGTTTGGTATATTGTTGCATAATGTGCTGGCAGGTTGTTTTCTTAGCTTCAGTCTAGTAAAATGTGTTGTTACCTAAAGCCTAATCCCAGAAACCAGATGTAAATTCAGTTTGTAGGGGGTTTGTGTCAGCATTAATTTCTTCTAACTTTTAGATAGAAGTGTTTTATTAATTTAAATATAATGGGTTTTTTTAAAGCAAGTATGAAGTATATTTGAAATATGCAAGATAAATCTGAGTTGAAATAATGTTTGGGATATTTTTGAAGATTTGAATTGGTGTTTACATTCTTCATGTCATATGGAGATGTGAGGTTGCTATATAGCACTTACTGGCTAACACAGTTTTCAATAATAAGGATGGAGTTTTCCAAAAAAGGTTCAGTTATTGGAAGCAGAAATCCTGAGGAAAGTTAAAAGAACTTCTGTGTCTTCATTATTACTCTACTGCAAGATTGCATGCTTGAGCTGCTCAAATGATATTTCTCAGAACAGCAAAGTACTCTTAGGGATTGCTCCTGTGTCACTTTTACCTTATAATAAAAACTAACCAGAGGTTTTTCCTCTCTCTAATAGATGCAGCAACAAGAACTTGCGCAGATGAGGTACAGGGATGCCAATCTCACTGCATTGGCAGCTATTGGTCCTCGGAAGAAAAGGAAGCTTGATTCGCCTGCACTGCTTACCGTAGGAGGAGAGGTACATGTCTATGCACAGAATAAGAGAAATTATTGTTTCAGAACCTGGTAGGAATAACTAGATATGCTACATGATGATATTTTCAGTGAACTGTGTAACTTGGACAAGGTGATGCAAATTCCTAAATTAGAAGGTCTGAGTCCAGTTTATTTTGCCACAGGTAAAATGACCTTATTTGTATTTTCAAGTGTTAACTTTCAACAGATAATGAAAGAATACTTTTAGAAAAAATAAGTTAAATGCAAAGTATAGGTCTCTCCCTTAAACTGTTCACTGCCTTTATACTGTTTTTCTCCTCTGTATAATCCAAAGAAAAACAGGAAAAAGAGTAGGGCATGAAGAAATATCTTGATAAACAACTGTAGCCTTGCTTAAAGTTTGGACCAAGAGCTTGTAGTAATACCATTAAGTGTGGTTTGGTGACAAATATGTGTCTAAACTTTTTACAGAAAGGCTGGTTGTCCCCTGCAACTGCAAAGATGTGTTTGTAATCATGCTAAATTGTATGCAGTTTTAATAAGAATATTGTGTTCTAGAAGTAGAATCTGATTCATTAGCATGATTCTTCTGTTACCTTAAATGGAGAAGTAGCAAAATCATCATAAGGGTGATATATATCAGCCAAGGTAGAGAACTAGGGTAATATGCTTGATTTATTTTGGATAACTCAGTAATAGTACTGTGTTTTTTAGTACAGATATAGTTAGACTGATTTTGTTTCTGCTAAATATGACTACAAATAGGAGTAAAAGTAATTATCCCTATTATATGACTGTTCTGAACTGTTTTGAACAATTAACAGTTTTGGCTCAGACATTTGTCTAAATACCAGGTGTTTCCAAAGGCCTTTTTGTTTCGCATTTTGGATAGCTTTTATCTGACTTCTCTCTTTTCATGTGCTAAGATTAGTGCTAAGGAATTAGCAGAGCTAGGAACAGAAATGGATCTTGTTTATATTCTAAAGTTGACTTACTACTTCAGATATGTAGGAGGTACTCCCATTTTCTGATTGAATTAGTTTCAGACTGAGGGAGCTTCCTGGAGTTTGTTCTGTCTTATTACATTGCCTTCCTTTCAGTCTCCCTCCTTGTCTTACATTCAGTAAAGAATTCTGTTCTCTCCATGCACCTGTAAGAAATCCTGCAGGAACAGGCCAAAAGAAGATTTCATTAGAAGCTAAACTGTGATAGCTTTGGCTTTCACACAAGATCAATTTTAGAATAATTTGAACCTTCTAAATAATACACTGATCCCTTCAGATTCATGATGTACAAATGTACATTCCCTGCTTATCTTTAATTGACCAAAGGAGTATTTTCTCCTAAATATAAGAATTTAATTTGTATTGTCTATTGTCCCCTTAAAAAAATATATAAATATATATAACATTTTTTTAAGCTTTTATAGTTTAGTGAATCAAACTGTGGTCACCTTTAGTGAAACATTTTATTCAGAGCTACGTGCCTGAACGGGTTATGGTGAACAGCTTCCTTCTATCTAAAAGCTAGCTCCTTACTCTCCTCATACAGTGCTTCAAGGAAAGATAAAGGTGTGTGGCAAATTCCAAAGGCTTCTGGAGATTTTTGCTTCCTTTTGTTGCTCCCCTAGTCCAAATTTTGCTGAGCTTCTGTGTCAATTGACAAATTATCCTTGAAACTTTTGCCAGTACATGGAGTATGAACTGTGTGGCTCTCCTGCCAGTTGAGATTGAATTGCTCCTATCCTTCTCCTCCTAGCTTCTAACCTGGCCGACTCACATTGGTGCCTGATTGCAAGCTGATTTCAAGGACTTGGATACTGTATCTGGATTATTCAGAGTGTTTTTTTGGGGTATAGGATCTAAAGTATTGTAGAAGTTGTCATGTAAGTAGGCTGCTAGAAACTACCTCTTTCTCTTATTCTGAGCTATGTACTAGGGCTGCTATGCAGAAATAAACCCAGCTCCTCAAAAATGTTTAACTCAAAAAAGGTTCTGGAAATCTGTATTGTTTGTCTAAGACTATCTGATTTCTATTCTTTGATTTCTGGAGATTATAAACAACATAGAAAACTATTATAAAACTATGTCCTCTCTAGACATCCTCTTAGATCGATTCCAACTTCAGATGTCTGACTTCCATTATGGTCTGTGACCCTCTGATTTCTCCAAGCAATTTCTAAGCTGATACTTAGCAGTTTAGCAAGTTTCTAAGTCCTTGCTACTGATAATTTCTGTTTGCAAGGTACGACATGGCAAGAGCTTTCTTTTTTTTTTGTCTTTGTCAAAACATCATCATCTAACCCTAGACAAGACCCGAACCCAACTCTGCTTAACTTTTGAGATCAGACAAAATGGTTGTGGGTAAAACACACTCTGTATGCATGCCAACATGGTGATCCCCATCACAATCAGCAGGCAGGTCTCAAGGGTACCTAAAGGCCATCCAAACCCTTCAGAACTCTCAAATGATGCTGTAAACGGTCTGCTGAGGGGGCTGAGAAGGTAAGGGAATGTCTCCTTCACAGGTTGACCACCCAAGGAGGGGAAAAAAGATGTGTAATTGCTAAACACTTCTATTATATACCTTCCAAAGTATAGAGGTTGTGACCACACTGGGAACACAAGCCAGATCAGTTTCATGATTAATGATTCTATTGAATTACAAGTCATTACCATAAAGTACATTGAAACAAGAACCTTAGCCCAAGGCCCCCAGCCGATAAACACTAACACAGCAAATACCGGCTGTAAGTAAACTACGACATGCTGAAACTGCAAGATCAAGAGCAACAACTTTGAGAGCCAATAAATCAGCACTGTGAGGAGTGTCCTGGGTTCAGCAGTAGCAGTCATTTTTTCTCCTTCTTCGTAGCTGGTGCAGTGCTGTGTTTTTGACTTTCGGCCTGGGAACGGCGCTGATAACACCGATGTTTTTAGTTACTGCTCAAATGTTTAGTCTTACCACGGACTTTCTGAGTCTCATGCTCTGCCAGGGAGGAGGGGAAGCTGGGAGGAAGCCGAGACAGGACACCTGTCCCAAACTAGCCAAAGAGGCATTCCATACCATAGCACGTCATGCCTAGGATATACCTGAGAGTTACCTGGAAGGGTTAGTTCACTGCTCAGTCAGGCTGGGTATCGACGGGTGGTATTGTATACTCTTCGTTATTTCCCTTATCATTATTATTATTGGTGGTTGCATTAGTGGGTTTGTGTTATACCTTAGTTACTGATCTGTTCTTGTCTTAACCCGTGTGAGTTACATTCTTTCAATTCTCCTCCCTGTCCCTGTGGGAGCGGGAGAGGGGGCGGGGGGGGGAGGGAGGGAGTGAGCATGCTGCATGGGTTACTGACTGCACATAAACAACAACAGTTCTTTTTGTTTCCAGGTCTCACACCAGATTTTTAAATTATGTTTTATACAAAACCTTAACATAAAAACAGTGTTAAAATGCTCAAATTATACCATATGAAAGATCAATTTAATTAGAAAAAAATGCCATGCCTCATAACCAAAATACATTTAAAAAATACTTTAGCAATTAGCTTTTCTCTACGTGTTCCAGAGCTCAAGGATTCTGGGTGAGAGAAATAGAGAACTCACAACTAGTTCATTAATATAGGAAAATATTGAGATACTAACAGATAAAGTAAAGGATAACTCTGATGTTTGGTTATCTATCTTACCAACCCCAAGGACCATGTAATGACGATCAGGAAACCAGCTCAAAGAATCATCATCGCAGTATGAGGTGGCAGGCTCAACTTTAGTGGGAGTCCCCTAGGAGGCAATGTTGACCTGTGTATGTATGAATTTCTGCTTCCCCGCATCACATGAGGCTCAGGCTTTTATACTAACAAAAATGCACATTCATTCTGACACAGGGGACAGTCTATGTCGGAAGAAGTGGCCAGCAATATTTAGAAAGTTCTCCAAGGGTCAGGATTTTTCCCGGGAGTTCTAAAGCAGAACTTTCTAGAGAGGAACCAAAGCTGGACTCTCCGGGGAGGAGCCAAGGTGGACAAACAGTACTTTTCTATCTTTGTGTGTTTCACCACAGATCATTATCTCTTGTCCCTGACACATTACACAAAATCAGTTTTAACTGTGGTTGTTTTGGGACTTTCCAGGTGTCCTGGTTTGAGCAGTAGCAGTCATTTTTCTCCTTCTTGGTAGCTGGTGCAGTGCTGTGTTTTGTCTTTCAGGCTGGGAACAGTTGCTGATAGCACATATGTTTTGAGTTACTGCTCAAATGTTTGGTTTGTCCAAGGCCTTTTTCTGAGCTCATGCTCTGCCAGGGAGGAGGGGAGGCTAGGAGGAAGGAGAGACAAGACGCCTGACCCAGTCTAGCCAAAGAGGTATTCCATACCATAGCACGTCATACCCAGGATGTAACCGGGAGAGAGACGGAAGGGCTGGAGCTCTGGGGAGGATGGAGGAGGTATCGATCGGTGCTCAGTCGGGCAGGGTGGGGTGAGTTATGGGTCGGTGGCTGGTGAGATGTTGTATTCTCTTCACTTGTTGTTGGCTTTATCATTATTATTTGTAGTAGTAATGGCAGTAGTGATTTGTGTTGTGCCTTAGCTATTAAACTGTGCTTATCTCAACCCGTGGGGGCTACATTCTTTGGATTCTCCTTCCTAACTCTCCGACAGTTGGGGGAGCAAGGGGGGGAGTGAGTGAACAAGCTGTGCAGACTTGGTTTAAACCACGACAGTTCTTTTTGGCGCCCAACGTGGGGCACAAGGGGTTGAGATAACAACAGATCTGAGCAGATTTATAGTCACTTGTCACAATGCTGATTTATTGGCCTTCAGAGTTTTTTCTCTGGATCTCACAGTTTCAGGATTTTGCCAGGTACTTTGAGTATGGATTAGCTGTCTTTGTGTTTATCAGTCATGGGCTTTGGGCTAAAGTTTTTGTTTCACTGTACTTTACGGCAATGACTTGTAATACAGGGGGGCTCCGGCAGCAGGGGGGGTGGACGTGGCCGTGGACTTGGACTTGTACCAGGCCGTCCCGATGCTCTTCACCGTCCTTGCCCTTGTCCTCGCCTCCGTCTGTGTGAGGTTACGTGAAGTCTTGAAGGAGCGGCCCCAGGAGCCGCCGGCAGCTGAAGCTGCCAGGGAGAGCGGCCCGGGGAACCAAGTGGCTGTAGCAGAGCACCGGGAGGAGGCGGTGGAAGAGCGGAGAGAGGCAGTACCCGAGCAGCGGGAGCAGGCAGCGGGGAAGCCGAGTCCCACAGCCGTTCCGAACCCTGCGACGGCCGAGAGTGTCCCCCGGAAGTCACCCGCCGAGCCCCAGGAGGATGCAGGAGACCACACAGCACTTCCCAGCAAGGCAGAGGCGGAAGATCCGGACTCGGGAGAAGGGAAGCTGGTGGTGGGAGAGCTGGCAAGCACGGCAGCTACATCAGCCCCAGTGACAAGTGCAGCAGCAGCAGCTGAGAGTTCTGACAGTTTTGAATGGCTTTTCGGTGCCCTTGGGACCTGCCTGCTGATTGTGATAGGGATCAGCATGGTGGCACACACACAAAGTGTGTTCTACCCACAACCGTTTTGTCTGATCCCAAAAGTTAAGCAGAGTCAGGTTTGGGTCTTGTCTAGGGTTAGACAAGGATATAGGGGCACCAGGAGACTGTCCCCAGGGCTAGACAGTCATGAGTGGCAGGGCATGTGGGATAGTATGGGTGAGTGTCTGGTCCACTGGGCCCCTCCAGTGCTTTGGAAGCATTGGAGGTGGAAGGCAGCTGTATGGAGTCCCCAGCAGCAAGCTGTAGAACTGCTGAATGGGGCGGTGAATGATTTTGAGCCTGGTGGGCCCAGATACTTCAGGCCATCATTCCAGAGATGCAACACAGAGATGTCTCATGATCGAGGGGTGGACTTAGCAGTGATGGTATATTGAAAATGCGGGATCTGGGCATGACATGAATGGTATGGAATAAGGGGTGGATAATGTCCTTTTTTGAGCAGTAGCAGTCATTTTTCTCCTTCTTGGTAGCTGGTGCAGTGCTGTGTTTTGTCTTTCAGGCTGGGAACAGTTGCTGATAGCACATATGTTTTGAGTTACTGCTCAAATGTTTGGTTTGTCCAAGGCCTTTTTCTGAGCTCATGCTCTGCCAGGGAGGAGGGGAAGCCGGGAGGAAGGAGAGACAGGACTCCTGACCAAGGCTAGCCAAAGAGGTATTCCATACCATAGCATGTCATACCCAGGAGGTAACCGGGAGAGAGACGGAAGGGCTGGAGCTCTGGGGAGGATGGAGGAGGTATCGATCGGTGCTCAGTTGGGCAGGGTGGGGTGAGTTATGGGTCGGTGGCTGGTGAGATATTGTATTCTCTTCACTTGTTGGCTTTGTAATTATTATTTGTAGTAGTAACGGTAGTAGTGATTTGTGTTGTGCCTTAGCTATTAAACTGTGCTTATCTCAACCCGTGGGGGCTACATTCTTTGGATTCTCCTTCCTAACTCTCCGGGAGTTGGGGGAGCGAGGGGGGGAGTGAGTTGACAAGCTGTGCAGTTTGGTTTTAAACCACGACACCAGGTCTGCAAGAACATTATCTTCCTTGACTATTTTAATGGTTGGAATATACTGAATGAGAAAAGACTCAAAGTATCAGATCTCCCTTGAGCGCTGGCCCAAAATATGGTCCTGCAAATTCTGAAAGATGTTTCTTGGTGTAATTTGCTGAATATTATTAACCCAACTGCCCTTCCACTATGTGAGAAAGAGGGGTTTTTCTTACCCCTAAAATGACTGTCTTCAATAAGCAGTGATTCACTGAACTAGCCCTGAAACTGCCTTTGGAAGCTCCGTATTCAAATATAATCTGTGCCAGCAAGTACCGGGAGAAGGCTTTCATTTGATATTTAAACAAACTATACCCTCAGGTATTTCAAACATATACTCTATATTTGAGTATTTTGGGATACTAGCCATAGGTCTTGATGAAAAGCTAAATTATTTCATTATTATTATTATTAAATACAGAAAACTACTTGTATTTAACTTCTACACTTTAATTCCATAGTAAAAAATGAGGGACTTTGAAATATACTTCTGCATTCATGCCACCTTAGTGCTACTCAAGTATTTAACTTATAAAGCTACCCTTGTAATGGCTAATGCTTTTCTTAAAGCTTTAACTCTTACAATTACATTAAAATATCTATTTTATAAACAGAAATAGTTTTGAATCTTAAAAATATTTTTAATCTTAATCCTTTTAATCCTAAAAGCCTTACAATTCAAGAAAAAAGCTTGAAAATGTGAACTGAATAGATTCAAAATCCATAAGGTAAACAAAAGCAATTCAAAATTTATGGGTTTTAATATGACATTAGAGGTACTTAAGGATACTAACTAAATAGCTTAAGTGGTTGCTCTCCTCCCATTCCTGTATATGTCATCCCTTGCCATCCACTGCTGTGTACCAACACAAGCATCAATAGGACACACACAGCAAATAAGAATCATGCAGTACTGTTGCTAAATGTATAACACAGTTCAGGATTATTAGATGCCTAACTTGATAATCATGCATTAGATTCCAAAACGCAGTAACATTTAAAGATATCTGCCAATAAGTATGTCTAGTATTAAGTACATGAAAAACAAACAAACAAACAAAAACCTGCAAATGCAGTATTTTCAACTCTGCAAGGCAGAGAAGCTGAATTCTTCCAAAGATACATCATTTCTCTTTACCCCTTCTCTTTTACTCTTGATCTAAGCCACATTATAATAATAAAGAGTCTGAATTACTGATGAGTTGCTGGCTGCTACAGAGGAAACCATGTTTCTAGCAGATTATCTAAAATATGAGAAGATAAGAAAGGTACTAAAAAGAAAGCAAATGAAGAGCAGGTGATCTCAAGTTTATTTCCTCTGCCTTGTTATAAGTTCCTCCTCCAGTGCTCAGTGGGCTCTAGGCCAAACTACTTAAATAAGATAAGCTGAAACTATTCACTTTTTATTGCTGTTAGCTTAGTTTTCTGCCAATTTATCAAATGGGAACTGGTTAGCACAGAGTACAACAAGAGCCAGAGCCAATGAAAGGGAAGGGGCAGAAATGGAACTAGATGATCTTAAGGTTCTTTCCAATCCTAACTATTCTATGATTCTATGATTATCTTGATAATGATCACAGTCAGATTAAACTCAGGCTACTGTGTAATCATAGTCTGAAACTAGTTACACATTTGGTGGCAGCGTTATTTGAAGATATCTAGACCCTGCTTATGCACTTTTCTATAAAATCTTTTTTTCCCATTTTTTGGAAAGGAATTTATTATATGGCTGCATGGAGAAGAAAAACAAAGAACATATATGATATAAAATTAACCTCCGTCCAAAAATTCTATTTTTCCATCTCTCCAAGTAAAAGTGGTCAAAAACCCAGCTGTACTAGTACAGAAGAGGCAAATGATGGGCTTAGCCTTGATAACTTCAGCTACTCCTGCCATCTGAAAAAAAAAAGTCAATTTATCTATGGCTGGACAACAAGCAAAGAAGTCCAAATGAGCTGTGGCAATGTCTCCTGGATTCAGCTGTAGCAGTCATTTTTCTCCTTCTTAGTTGCTGGTGCAGTGCTGTGTTTTTGACTTTAGTCTAAGAACAATGCTGATAACACACTGATGTTTTTAGTTGTTGCTAAGTAATGTTTACTCCCATCAAGGACTTTCTGAGTCTTATGCTCTGCCAGAGAGGTGGGGGAAAAGAAGCCAGGAGAAAGGAAAGACAGGACACCTGACCCAAACTAGCCAAAGGAGTATTCCATACCACAGCACATCACACCCAGTATATAAACTGGGAAGAGTTACCCGGAAGGCCCAGATGGCTTGCTTGGGTCGGGCTGGGTATCTGTGGGAATTCTTAAAGAGCCAAGGCCACGTAGTGAGCGATCTCAATACCCTGAGCCTTATTACTGTAAAGTAAGAAGATTTTTGGCAGGCATAAGCAAGGTCAATTGTCTTGTTAGGCCTCTGTAATTTTCCACTGAAAACGTGCAGAAAATGATCTCTGCCAAGGTTGTAGTTTCCCACTGTATTTTTAGAGTAAGGTATTTAATCGCAATTATAACAAGTTATAAACATTAGCTTTGTAAATGGTAGTAACCTCTAGACTAACCAATTAGAGCTCAGTATCCAAGGCTGTTACATAAGAAACCTAAGGGTGTAAGGGTATAAAAGGAGCACTGTATTTGAATAAACTTTGGCAATCGCTTGATCACATTGATCATCTCTGTGTTGTCTGTGACTACTGCGTCGACAAGTGGCGCCCGAACAGGGACCCTCAGATCGGTAACCTTCGCAGAGGGTTTGAAATCCGATCAGGAACGAGGGGGTAGGAGCCGGCCGAAATTGGTGCTGCCCCGGCGCTGCAGAAGTCAGCTAGCTGCAAAGTTGGGATCTCGCCCTGATCAGGTGAGCGGCCAGGGAGGAGATGGGGCACTCGCTATCCAAAGATGAACAGGCAGTAATGGAGCTCCTCCAACATTTTTCTCTAAGAGAGGACTAGAATACGACAGTGCTGCCTTACAAAGGCTGTTAAAATGGTCCCGAGACCGTGGTTTTCTGCCCACTGTGCAGGCAGTGTTTGAAGTTTCTGAATGGGAACGTATAGGACAGGTGCTGTGGGACAAGATCAGTAATGGGACTGTGTTGACAGGTATCTGTTGGTGCGTGGTGAGCAATTGCATTCTCTCCCCTTGCTATTTCCCTTATCATTATTATTATTGGTGGTAGTAGTAGTGGTTTTGTATTCTACCTTAGTTACTGGACTGTTCTTATCTCAACCCATGGGAGTTACATTCTTTTGATTATCGTCCCCATCCCTCCAGGAGGGCGAGGGAGAAAGAAGGGTGGGGAGTGAACGAGTGGCTGTGTGGTTCTGAGTTACCTGCTGGGCTTAAAGCACAACACAGTCTAAGACAGAGTTTAAAGAAAATACTATTGAACAAAGTGCTGGTGGAAAAATATTTGCAATTATGAGTACAGACTTGCTCACATTTATAAGAGCTGTTCCTCTGTGTACAACAAACAGTACTCTTCCATCAACTTTTTCTCTTAAGCAAAATAACCATCACTACTTCCCAAATTGACCTCCTGCTCAGATCAAAAGGGTATTTTTAGAAAGATCTAATTTCCCAAGAGAAACTGTGAGCTAGTATTTCTGTTGAACCAGGAAGTTGGACTGAAATCCAACACCAAGCAAAACAAGACAACAAATGAGTTCAGAAATCAAAAAAATGTAAAATGCAGGGTGGGATAACTGTAAATGGGATCTCTTTGGATCAGCAAATGTGCAGTGTCCCAGCTTCAACAAAAGCAGATGTGTGTCAAAAAACATTAATGAGGAGACCAGCAACTTCAGTGACATCATGGACCGGATGGACTCAGCAGCTTTATAGGGACTGGTAACTGCACTAAGGAATGATCTCTCTCTCTTTCTCTGTGGATGTGTATATATATGTATATATATGAGTCAAGAGTGATGGTATATTGAAAAAATGTGAGATCTGAGCATGACTTGAACGGTATGGAATAAGGGGTGGATACTGTCCTGGGTTCAGCAGTAGCAGTCATTTTTTCTCCTTCTTAGTAACTGTTGCAGTGCTGTGTTTTTGACTCTCAGCCCGAGAACAACTCTGGTAACACCGATGTTTTTAGTTGCTGCTCAGTAATATTTACTCTGACCAAGGACTTGTTGAGTCTCATGCTCTGCCAGGGAGGAGCGGAAGCTGGGTGGTAGCAGAGACAGGACACCTGACCCAAGGTAGCCAAAGAGGTATTCCATACCCACAGCACATCACGCCCAGTTTATAAACTGGGGGCAGTTACATGGAAGGGTGAGATCACTGCTCGGGTTGGGCTGGGTATCGATTGCCAGGTGGTGATCAGTTGTATTCTCTTTCCTTGTTATTTCCCTTACCATTATTATTATTGTTGGTAGCAGTAGTTGTTTTGAGTTATACCTTAGTTACTGGACTGTTCTTACCTCAACCCATGGGAGTTACATTCTTTCGATTCTCCTCCCCAACCTTCCAGGAGAGGGGGGAGGAAGAGGGGGGGAGTGAGTGAGTGGCTGCATGGCTGACTGGGCTTAAACCATGACATCCTCTTTATCAGATCTCTTTACTACCAGTAATTCCTAAGTGGAAATATAAGGGTGGGTTAATGATTATTTGGGAGGCACTTGGGTACTGTGATACAGTTAGAAAAAAGAACTTTTGACTACCATCTCTTTTTAGTTATCCAAAACTGAATGTGTTTAATTTGTTTGTACACATTACATCTGGCATTCTCACTTCATGCTTGGGTTATCCATAGACATTTCAGCCACCACTGCAATTATTCCTGAAATTTTTGGTTAATGTTGTAACAATATGTTGTGATTTAAGCCCAGCTGGTAACTCAGAATTACGCAGCTGCTCGCTCACTCCCCCTCTTCTTCCTACCCTGATCCTGAAGGGATGGGGAGGAGAATTAAAAGACTGTAAATCCCACTGGCTGAGATGAGAACAGTTCAGTAACAAAGGTATAACACAAAACTACTGCTACTACCAGCAATAATAATAATGATAAGAGAAAAACTAGGGGAGAGAATATAAAGCTAAAAGGGGAAAAGGAAAACAAAACAATAAGCACAGGTGATGCACAATATAATTCTTCACCACCAACTGACCAATAACCAGCCCAACCCGAGTAGCGGTCTGGGCCTTTCAGGTAACTCCTGCCTGTTTATATACTTGCCATGATGTGCTGTGGTATGGAATACGCCTTTGGCTAGTTTTGGTCAGGTGTCCTGTCTCTGTTTCCTCCTAGCTTCCCGTGCCCCTCCTCACTGACAGAACATGAGACTGAAAAGTCCTTTATAAGAGTAAGCATTACTTAGCAACAACTAAACCACTGGTGTGTTATCAGCACTGTTCCCTGACTAAAGTTGAAAACACATCACTGCACCAGCTACTTAAAAGGAGAAAAATAACTGCTACAGATGAACCCAAGACAGTATCCACCCCTTATGCCATACCATTTGCGTCATGCTCAGATCCCATTTTTTTTGTCTCATATATATATATATATATATACATACACACACTCACACACACAAAGACTGAGATATCATTCCTTAGTCCATGGCCCATCCCTATAAAGTTGCTCAATTCATCTAGTCCATGATGTCAGGCTCCATCTCTTCTAAGTCCTTCAGAGCACGAGAGATTGTGTGTAGTGTTGGATTGTTGCCTGCTGACGACACCGTGGAACTCGTCTGGTCATTGCTGAGCTTGTCTGTTTTTAATCAAAGTCCATTCTTTGTTAGGATGATAATCGGAGGGAAGTCAGGGTCAGTTGATGGTGACCTGAGGACAGTTCCACTGCTGCTGGCTTTTCCATGACTTTATTCTCTGCTGATGACTATAGCATCATATGAAGTTGGGCATCTAGCTGATGGGGTATAGAAGTGCTCTATAGCAGGAAACAGGATATAATTGAGTTCATTGGCTGTTTTCCCCTAAATTAAATCCCCTTAAGATACACACCACACTTCCCCATCTTCCCACATAACCGACCAAGTATATCCAGATCCCCTAGCAAAAGCAGTCCCATGACTGGGCTTGCCTTTACCTGAAGCAGGAATAACACAGACTGTCTTCCCCAGCAAATTATTTATGTGCACCAAAGGAACTTTATACCCTTCTACAGTATGTGAAAGTTCTGACTGGGCTGGGCCAGCCCTGTTGGCAGATCCTCTGGTGTTGATCAACCAGGTGGCTTTTGGTAAATGTTTATCTAAATGTTTGAATGTCCCACAAGCCATTGCCATTGTTCTTAGTGTAGTTTTTTACAGCCCAGTGTACCATTTGATTTTCTCAGAACATGGTGCATGATAGGTGTTCTGGGTTCAGCAGTAGAAGTCATATATCTCCTTAGTAGCTCGTGCAGTGCTGTGTTTTTGACTTTCAGCCTGGGAACAACACTGATAACAGCGATGTTTTCAGTTGCTGCTAAGTAATGTTTACTCTGACCAAGGACTTTCTGAGTCTCATGCTCTGCCAGGGAGGAAGGGAAGCCGGGAGGAAGTAGAGACAGGACACCTGACCCAAACTAGCCAAAGGGGTATTCCATACCACAGCACATCATGCCCAGTATGTAAACTGGGTGGACTTACTCGGAAGGGCTATATCGCTGCTTGGGTCAGGCTGGGTATCGGTCAGTGGGTGGTGAGCGCCATTATTATTATTGATGGTAGCAGTAGTAGTTTTGTATTATACCTTTTATCTCTTTTTTTATGTGGGAGTTACATTCTTTCAGTTTTCCTCCCCATACCTCCAAGAGCAGAGGGAGGAAGAAGGGGGTAGTGAGTGAGTGGCTGTGTAGTTCTGAGTTACCAGCAGGGCTCAAACCATGACAGTCCTTTGGGACGCCCAACGGGGTAGTCAAAGGTATGAGATAGCGACAGTTCTGAACAGTGTATCTAATAGTATTTGTGATAAGCATTATTTTTTTTGGATTTATAGTCTCTCATTGCAATGTTGATTTATTTGCTCTCAGAGTTATTGCTCTTGACCTCAGAGTGTCAGCCTGTCATGCCTTACTTGCAGCCAGTATTTGCTGTTTTAATGTTTATCAGCTTTGGGGCCTGGGCTAAGGTTCTTGTTTCACTGTACTTCATGGTACTGACTTTTAATACAATAGGCTCATTGATCATGAAACTGGGCTGTTATGTGTCCTCAGCGTGGTTATCACCTCTATGCTATGGGAGGCATATAATGGGAATTTTTAACAAGTCTTTCCTCGGGGGGGGTAAACGTATGAAGGAGATATTCCCTCACACCCTCAGCTCCCCCGTCAGGCCATTTACAGTAGGAGCAGATTCTGCAAAAGTTAAAGATTTTGAGTATCCTTTCAATGCCCTTGAAAGCAGCCTGCTCCTTTTGCTGTGAACCAGCTTGTTGCTGCATATGTTCTCTATGTTTTGCCTATGGCGTGACCACTCTGAGAATGACCGATTTGTCCGATCTCACAGCTAAGCGAGATCCAGCTCAGGTCTTGTGTAAGGTTAAAGGACTATTTAAGAATATTACCAAGAGATCTTCCAGGAAGGCTGGAGAGTCATGAGTGGCAGGGTATGTAGGATCGTATGGTCAAGCACTTAAGCCTGTTGGCCTCTCCAGTGCTTTGGAATTTCACTCCTGAACAAATGCGGAATCTGGAAAAATTAGAGGAGGTGTGCCGTTGTCCTGGCAATACGAGAGAGGGACAACTCGGTGCAACATCCTGGGCCATAGGGCCATAGGACCCTGTTCTGTAAGGAGCAGGAAAGAGATGTCCCTGGATCTTGTGGCAAAGCAGCAGACAACACAGCTATTGGTGTGTCGTGGTTTAAACCAAGCTGCACAGAGCTTGTGCATTCACTCCCCCCCCTTGCTCCCCCAACTCCCGGTGAGTTGGGAAGGAGAATCCAAAGAATTTAGCTCCCAGGGGTTGGGATAAGAACAGTTTAATAACTAAGGTATAACACAAATCACTACTGCTGCTACTACTGATAATAATAATGATAAAGGAAATAACAAGTGAAAAGAATACAACACCTCACCAGCCGCTGACCCATAACTCACCCCGCAATGCCCGACTGAGCACCGATCGATACCTCCTCCAACCCCCAGAGTCCTAGCCCTTCCGGGTAACTCTCGGTTACATCCTGGGTATGACGTGCTATGGTATGGAATAACTCTTTGGCTAGCCTGGGTCAGGTGTCCTGTCTCTCCTTCCTCCTAGCCTCCCCTCCTCCCTGGCAGAGCATGAGGCTCCGAAAGTCCTTGGACAAACCAAACATTTGAGCAGTAACTCAAAACATACGTGCTGTCAGCAACCGTTCCCAGCCCGAAAGTCAAAACACAGCACTGCACCAGCTACCAAGAAGGAGAAAAAATTGACTGCTACTGCTGAACCCATGACATGGTGATATTCAACCCCCAAGCACATCAACTGCACCAAACCTGACAACAGATGCACCCAGCCCAGCACAGGAAACTGGGGTGCCAGGAGGAGCTGTGCTTCAGTGCCAAGCACTTCTGAAGCAGCTCAAACACCTTCATAGGCTTCCAGTATCTCTTTTTCAGTTGGAGTATGAACTCTCTCTCATTTAATTTTTTCAAAGGCTTGTTGTTGCTCAGGGCCCCATTTGAAATCACTGTTCTTCTGGGTCATGTGATAGACAGGGCTTACAATCAGAATGTAATTTGGGATGTGCATTCTCCAGAACCCCACAACACCTAAGAAAGCTTGTGTTTCTTTCTTATTAGTTGGTGGAGATATTGCTCTTATCTCGTTGGTCACATCTGTGGGGATCTAGCGACGTCCATTTTGAGATTGTATTCCCAAAAACTGAATCTCCTGTGCAGGCGCCTTGACCTTACTCTGTTTTGTGGCAAGACCGTCCTTCAGAAAGATTTTGATTATTTTCCTCCCTTTCTTAAAATCTTCTTCCCCTGTATCGCCCCACATGATAGCGTCATCAATGTATTGCAGGTGTTCTGGATCTTGCCTCTGTTCCAAGGCAGTCTGAATCGGCCCACAGCAGATGGTAGGGCTGTGTTTCCATCCCTGGGGCAGTTGGTTCCAAGTGTACTGGACGCACCTCCAAGTAAAAGCGAACTGTGGCCTGCACTCTGCTGCCAAAGGAATCGAGAAAAATGCATTGGCAATATCAATCGTGGCATACCACTTGGCTGCCTTTGACTCCAGTTGATACTGAAGTTCTAGCATGTCCGGTACAGCAGCACTCAAGGGTGGTGTGACTTCATTCAGGCCTTGATAGTCTACTGTTAGTCTCCACTCTCCGTTAGACTTTCGCACTGGACATATGGGGATATTAAAGGGTGAGCAGATCCTGCTGATCAGTCCTTGGCTCTCCGACTGCGCGTCAGCTGATGGATGGGAATGATGGAGTCTCGGTTGGTGCGATATTGCCGCCAGTGTGCTGCTGTGGTCGCGATTGGCACTTATTGTTCTTCAAACTTCAGCAACCCCACAACAGAAGGATCCTCTGTGGCTCTGCATCAGTCACAATGGGGTGCATTTGCCACACCTTCCCAGTTAGGCTGATTTCAGCCTCCAGTACAGTTAACTCTTGGGATCCTCCTGTCACTCTAGAAATACAAATGGGTTCCACCCTTTGGTAACTTGATGGCATCAGGGTACACTGTGCAGCAATGTCTACTAGAACCTTACACTTCTGTGGGACTGATGTGCCAGGCCATGTGGTCCACACAGTCCAGTAGACCTGATTGTCCCTCTCCTCCACCTGGCTGGAGGCAGGGCTCCTCTAATAGCAATCATAAGATTCTCCTTTTACTTCTTTTACAAAGGGCTTATAATTCCTTTTCATAGGAATTGGGGTAAAATTAGCTCTTTTACTCCATCTGGGAAACTACTCACTAGAGACCGGAGCAGCAACAACTGTCTTGGGAGGATCATCCTTGACTGTTGTTCTCTAATTCAGCACCCATTCATCCAGAAGTGAGGTAGGTTTTCCATCCCATTTTCTCATGTCTTTTCTGTGATCCCAAAGATAAAACCATAGGGGCGTGTCCTTCCTATATCTTCCTTTTTGGGCAAAAGGGCACCTTCTGGTAATAGCTGAGATGCAGGTCTGTACACGTGGGGAGCTCGATAGATCATTTCTCAATTGTTTGACCTCCTGGGACAGTTTTTCCACCGCTGAAATGATGGAAGGGGTGAGATTGTCTTCGAACTCTCGGAGTTGACGAGTCGCTTCATCCACTGTTGGTGGTGCTGCCTCACTCCAGGTTAGTTTTGCCAATGAGTTGGCATATCATGATGGCACGCTGCATGTAAATTTCCACGACATGGGTTGTGTACATTGGATTTCATCTGTATCTGTGGGTTCATTCCCGGCATCTGGCCTATGATAGATCATCTCTAGAATGGCTAATTCCCTCAGGTGCTGGAGGCCTTTCTCTGTTGTGGTCCACTTGCCTGGGCGACATATAACATCATCCTTGTAGGGATACCTTTCCTTCACAGCTGCCAAAAGCCACCTCAAGTGTTTGAGGACTCGTTTCTCTTTTGCAATCCTTTTGTTAGTTTCAGTTTCCCCTGCCCTAGAAAGTGATCCCAGCTGCTTGGCTTCCTTACCCTCTAGTTTGTGTCTGTCGGCCCCACTGTCCCAGAATTGGAGCATCCAGGTGACGATGTGCTCATTTGGAATGCGGCTGAAATCTTTTTGCATATTCCACATCTCAGTCAAGGTTAGGGATAGTGAAGTTACCTCTTGTTCTACTTCTTCCTCTGTTTCTTGTACTGTGTCCTCTTGTTATTCCTGTTCAGATGTCACACCTCTAGTCCTGGCATTGGGCATTCTAAGGGTGGCATGGCCATGGGAGAGCACATGCCACATATTCAGCAACATGCTGGCTCCCAGCAAAAGGAGCAGGCTGGTTTCAGGGGCTTTGAAAGGATATTCAAAACCTTTAAAACTCTCAAATGCTTCTGTAAATAGCCTGATGCTGGAGCAGAGGGTGTGAGGGCATGCACCTTCATAGGTTGACCCTCTGAGGTGGGGGAAAAAGAGTTGTAATTGTTAGAAATTCCCATTACATGCCTCCCAAAGTATAGAGGTGATGGCCGTGCTGAGAATGCATGTTAGACCAAGTTTCATGATCAATGATTCTATTCTGTCACAAGTCATTACCGTAAAGTACAGCGAAATGAAAACCTTACCCTAGGCCCCAAAGCCGATAAACATTAAGACAGCAAATACTGGCTGCAAGTAAGGCGTGACATAATGAAACTGTGAGATCAAGCGCAACAGCTCCGAGAGCAAATAAATCAACATTGTGACAAGTGACTATCTGAAACAATGAATGCTTATCACAAATATGATTTCACACACTCTGATCAGATCTGCTGCTATCTCAAGCCTTCGTGCCCCACGTTGGGCACCAGAAAGCTGTCTTTGTTTAAGGCTAGCCAGCAACCCATAACCACGCAGCCGCTCACTCACTCCCCCCTGCTGCGGAATGGACTCAGTCAGAAATCGATATGATCAGACCAAAAGCCATTTATTGCAAAGCACTAACTCCTTATATACTATTGCTTACATACACTTACAGTGATTTGGCATATCATGATTGGGTACATGTCTTGAAGACCCTTAGCGACTAACATATAATTGGTCAAGCACGGGTGTGAGAACTTGACCTCGAAAGCTTGCCAACAGTCCACAGTTCTCATAACTTGGTGAATTCCAGCTTCTTCTTATCTTGCATGCTTAAGCTTCCTCGGGCCTCTCATGGCCTTGCTGTATCTTTCGGGGTTATTCAGAGTTCATGGACCAAATATCCATACTCCTGTGAGAACGCTGTTCCCACATCCCCCCTCTTCCTCCCCCCGCTCCCAGAGGTATGGGAAGGAGAATTCAAAGAATGTAACTCCCATGAGTTGAGATAAGAACAGTCCAGTAACTAAGGTATAAAACAAAACCTCTACTGCTACCACCAATAACAATAATGATAAGGGAAATAACAAAGAGAGAGAATACAACTGCTCACCACCCGCCAATCGATACCCAGCCCGACACGAGCAGCAATCTAGCCCTTCCGGGTAACTCCACGCGGTTTATATACTGGGCATGATGTGCTGTGGTATGGAATACCTCTTTGACTAGTTTGGGTCAGGTATCCTGTCTCTGCAACCTCCCGGCTTCCCCTCCTCCCTGGCAGAGCATGAGATGCAGAAAGTCCTTGGTCAGAGTAATCATTACTGAGCAGCAACTACAAACGTCAGTGCTATCTGCGCTGTTCCCAGACTGAAAGTCAAAACCACAGCACTGCACCAGCTACTAAGGAGAAAAATGACTGCTGTAGCTGAACCCAGGCCATAAGAACAGTCCAGTAACTAAGGTAGAATGCAAAACTACTACTGCTACCACTAATAATAGTAATGGTGATAGGGGAAATAACAAGGGCAGAGATTATCAAACCAAAAAGGGAAGGGAAAAAAAAAAACAATAAACCCAAGTGATGCACAGTACAATTGCTTACCACCCACCATCCGATACCCAGCCCGACCCGAGCAGCTATCTGCCCTTTTTGGGTGACTCCCCCCAGTTTATATACTAGGCATGATGTGCTGTGGCATGGAATACCCCTTTGGCTAGTTTGGGTCAGGTGTCCTGTCTCTGCTTCTTCCCGGCTTCCTGTGCCCCTCCTCACTGGCAGAGCATGAGAGATGGTAAAATCGTGGACTGGGATAAGCATTACTTAGCAACAACTAAACCACTGGTGTGTTATCAGCATTGTTCTCAGACTAAAGCTGACACACAGCACTGCACCAACTACTAAGAAGGAGAAAAACAACTGTTACAGCTGAACCCAGGACAGTATCTGAATTTCTGTTGCATTTTCATTCTTTATTGATATTCTGATGGGTTTATACACCGCAAGTTAATGCTCAGTGGTAACATTTAGCATCCTGATTTTGTGCCATTGATGCTCATAAATTGAGATTTTTTTTATAATAAAAATAGCCAAAAACCTACCCTTGCTTATCTCAGAAATTTGTTTCTCAATTTGGCTGCTTTAATCTGTCCCTTTTTCACACTTAATTTATAAATGTTCACATTTTTAAATATTCCACTAGCTTCCACATAATGTATATACTCTTTAAGTGTTTAGATGAAAAGAGATTAACGATGCATTTTTTTTTCTTTTTTTTCTCCCCATTTCCTTCATTCAATGAATACATCTTGTTGAGTCATGTTTTCTTTTCAGTGTATCCTGATGCTTATTTGTTATTCTGGTTGAGTTTTTTTTAATGGACATTTAAGAAAATGCAGTAGCTTGTAGTCCTTCCTTCAAAACAGTTTCCCTGACTTCAAAAAGCCTTACACAGGCTGATCTGAGATTGGGTTAGATGGCCTCTCCTGTTGTCCCTTCCAACTTGAATGACTTCATGATTTGATAATCTTTGTGGGGGTTTTTGTTTCTTGTAGTCTTGAATACTACAAACTCCTGTGAAATCAAAATTTAGGAAATAAATACATGACCAATATGTTTGATTCCTATAGATGACAGAAAGAGCAAATTAAAGAATTCTACAACAAAAAATACAAAGGTCTTCTACTTGATTTGAGAAAATTATGTTAATGAATTCATAAATCATCTTCATAACCAGAAAGTGTTAGGAGACAGCTTGGTGTAACTACATGGCATACTAGAAAAATATCTGAAGGTATTTAACCAAAACCAAACTACAAAGCAGCCATGGAAGAGCAATGCTAATTGATCAGTATGACTGTTTAGAAAGAGAAGTTGAAGATATCGTGAACCTTTTGGGAGGTGCTTCTGCAATGTTGTGATATAAGTGAAAATGCTGATTTGGAACTGAACTTACATTGATAGCATCTTTTCTTTATGGAGTGTTCAGCTGTCTCTCAGCCATTCTGTTCTGAAGTATTGACAACCTATTGCAGGACTTGCATAGTAGGACATAGTTTGGCAAAATATGGTCAGGTTACATTTTATTTGAAATGATAGATTTTTCATTATTTCCTTAGAATTTAGGTTGCTGCTCAAATGCAAGACCTCCTGTACAATAATATCAGTAACTGTTGAGATCTTTATTCTGAATTTCTACGTACTAATTCCTTACTCAGGATTTAGGTTTTTCTGTCTTTTATGAACTTGCCTAGTGGTCTAAGGAGATCAAAGTCTTTGTGGAAACAATGCAGTAATTGTGGTGACAGTTGTTAAACATACACAGTTAAAATCTGCCCCATCTGCCCTAATAAGTCATGATAAAGACCAGTAACCATTTCATGTCTGTTTGTAGCCTGGTGATTGATATTTGTGTCTGCAAAGGGGGTACTGATTAAACTGGCTCTGGGGACTGAAATACCCACTATGCAAAGATGTTTTTTCCCTGGTTGTGGCATCTTTGTCATCTTGACAGTGTTGTGTGTTTAAACATTAGAAAACTTTAGATTTTAAAATGAAATTTCTGTTTTGGATTTTTTTTCTATAGATGCTTAAATCTAAAAGTCAGATTTTTATTTTTTTCCCAGTTTCTAACTAGATTCTTAATGTGGCTTTTAGATGAACAGAGCGATCTTTTATCTTGTACATGTTTTGATGAGTTATTTTGCAACATGTTTCTAAAGTTACTCAGGAGAATAATTTTAGGAAAAGTTTCAAAATTGCCTGCTAGTGGTACCTCATCTATTGTCTAGTATGGAAAAGCATAAACAGGTTTAACTTGCACAGGGAAAATTCTGTTTTAATTATTTACAATTTGGAGCCTTGTTAACAGCCGAAGTCCAGGTTTTGACAAAGAATAAGACAATTAAGGGAATGTTTTGGCCATTGGAGTGAACAGTATTAAATAATCAAACTTAACAAAATAATCAACTGAAAAGATAATGAAAAAATGAAGGAATAGATTGAAATGAAAGGGGAGTTGGCATGAGTCTTTGGGAAGCCTTGAAACCAATTTGGTAATTTTGCACTGGAATTCAGCAAGGGGTAAGAAAGCATTGGGTTTGCAGGTTTTTGTTGTTGTTTTGGGCAGTGGATTGGTTTCTTTAAGAGGAGAAAAGGAAATTTGACACTTGTCTTCTGATTGATCTGCAACAGTAATTTCAGTTGTTATAGTAGAATGCGATTGCAGAACTTGTAAACACCCAGATGGGGTTGGTTTTGCTTCAGAAAATGTTTTTGGGAGAATGAGAGAGAAATTTGGATGGGAGATAGATCTCTGGCAGAGCATGAGACTGAAAAGCATTACTTAGCAACGACTAAACCAATGGTATGTTATCAGCATTGTTCTCAGACTAAAGCCAAAACCACAGCACTGCACCAGCTACTGGGAAGGAGAGAAAAAAAACCCCAAACTGTTACAGCTGAAACCACGGCATAATTACCTTACCTAGAAGTATTGAACTTTTTGCTATTTTACCTGTTGTAAATTGTAGAACCAAATGTTTGTCCCAGTCATGCCCCTGTCCTGGCCCCCATTCCCTCCATCCCAAAACAACAGTATCTAAACTCTGCTCGTGTTAAGTCTTGACTGTTTCAAAGAACCTCTTTGTAGGGGGTAATTAAATCTTTTTGGGAGCCTCTTTTATGTTGACTGATGTGAGACACAGAGTAAACAGTTTGGAATAATCAGACAAGCTCCTCTCTCTTGAAAATGTGAAGTTATCTGTATGAGCTTTATTAAATGGATCCTTAAATAGATCTTGCCACCACTATGCATCATGCTACAGTTGGATGTTGGCTTGCAAAACTCTGCTGACAAGAAAAGGAGAGGTTCTTGAATTAAATAAAAAAAAAATGACTGACATAAAAAGTTCATTCAGGACTTGCTGTCTTATTATGTGTAGTAAAAAAATATCCCTTCATTTTAAGTAGTTCAAATTGAAGTAAAGCTTAGTGTGTAATAAAGATGAATGAAGACAGGCCCTTCATGGTTTCCTTTTACCATACACAAATCTTCCAAGATTGCACTGTAAGTCTGAATGCTTTCCATTTGGGAATATTCCATGTATGCATATTATGTGTATATGTGCACAAATTTTAGAGTCAGGTCCCTTCTACAGGTTTCTTAAGTGATGTCATTATGAAATGGCAAAATATGGGCAGTTTGGGGTGCAAGCAAATTTATTGTGATGAACTCTGCTGTTCATTGAACATGATGGCTTTTTAGTCCCTATGATCTAGTCTGTATTGTAAGAGTATTTTGAGCAAACATTTGTTAAATTTGGAAAGTAAACTTCCGCATATGTTGACCAGTCTTCTACTGCCCAGTTCTCTTCAGAATCTGGCTGAAATTTGCCAATGATAAAATTCAAAATTGTGGTTCAAATATATTGAAACTTTGAGCTGAAAGCAGCTTTTCACCTTTGTTAAGAACTGTTTACAAGTTTACATGAACAGTGTGTATTGTGCATCCTTTCTTTGTAAGAGAGATAGTAAAATGGGTCCTGTTTGGCCACATTCACGAGAAGTTAAGGGTTTGAGCTCCAGACCTGCAGGGACATGTGCACATGCTTAACTTTAGCACAGTGGTTAGTTTGTTTGAAGTCAGTAACGTGCCTTGCATAGAACATTAATTGCATGCAATAAACTTTTGTTGGATCACTGTCTGTGTTCCTGTCAATCTCCTTGTGTTTCCTGCTGCATGAACTTGGGTTTACTAATCTGTCATGGGTTCAGCAGTAGCTCATGCTCTGCCAGGGAGGAGGGAGAGATAGGCGAGATAGGGCGCCTGGTCTGGGCTAGTCGGGGAGGTATTCCATACCACAGCACGTCCTGCTCGGGGAGGGGACTGGAAGCTGGCCGGAAGGGAAGGGGTTAACACTCCGGTCTGGTCTCGGAGAGGGAGCTGTAAACTGGCCAGGAGGGGAGGGGGGAGCTCTCTCTTCCGGGCTGGGCTCGTGGCGGTGGGTGGTATCGTATTCTCTCTCCCTGTTTATTTCCTCTAACATTGATTTGTTAGTGGTAGCAGTAGTGATTTGTGTTGTACCTTAATTGCTGGACTGATTTTACCTCAATCCGTGGGAGTTGTATTCCTCCGGCTCTCCTTCCCATCCCTCCGGGAGTGGGAAGGTGGGGGGGGGGGGAGGGAAAACAAAGAGGGAACTGTGCAGATTTAGTTTAAACCACGACATAATCCCTACCTGATTCTGATGTAGGAAGGACTTTATTTCTCTTTTTTTTTTTCAATGGTAAAGACAGGGGTTTCTTTCTAGAAATTGGCATATTCATGCTTTTGAAAAGTCTTACGTTATTTGACCACAAGTCTTTGGGACTATCAGTGTGTATTAAATGCAGGTTTATGAAGTTTTCCAATATGCCTTGAATATTACGGGCTCTATTTTGCTTTCAAATAAATAATATAGTAAAAATGTCTGATAGTGGTGTCTTTGTCTCGGTGTTCCTTTTGTTACATACTCTGTTCTAGTGAGTGACTAGGAAAAAAGGGGGTTTTGTTTTTGTTTTGCCTGGAGTCAAACATGCTGGTTAAAGGGATTCTGTGGGGGAGTTGGGCTGGAGAAGGCCTGAGGGAATTTGGAGAGCCATCTACCACCAGCAGCTTGTCTGTGCTAGCTAATTGTAGCTAGGGTACTGTTTACTTTAGTGGCATACTCCTTATTTATTAGTTCCTTAGTTACTGCTTGTCTTCAAGTTACAAGCTTGCAGGCAGTTCCTGCAGGGGGGAGGTGCAATAGGAAGAGCAGGGCATCATGCAGGACTGCAAATCATAGCTAGTTTTCCCAACTGGTTAGTTTTGTATTGTTGCTTTTCCAAGCATGAGTGAATCCACACACATATTTTGCATAATTGATTAGAATTAATTTAAACTATTAGAAAGACTGTGTATGGAAATCCTAGGTCATGTAAGAGTCCAAGTCCTCAGGATTCAGGCTGCTAGGCTGTTGAACAGCTTTGGGAAATCTTACCCTAATTCACCCTCTCATTTTTATGATAGCTTTGAGCAGGTCCCATGGATTAACTATCTGAAGGGGGTAGTACAGTACACCTATTTCCACTGCTAGTTTTACTGTTGCTCTTGTTATTCTGTTTGTAGTAATCTTGGTATAATAATTATCTCAGCAAACAAAAGGACAAAGAACAGTAGTTTTAAGGGGTGTGGGCAAATGAAGGGAATGATGAGGTTTTCTGCAAGTGTGTTTGAGAAAGTAGAAGGTATCATAAATAGTGATTTCCATGCTTTAGCAGCATGAAAATAGTGTTAGGCCAATGCTGTGATTATCAATGAAAGAGATATTTCTCCAGTCTTTTTGAACCTGACAGCTTCTTGCAAAGCCAGGAGCACAACAAGAGCTGAACCTCTGTGTGATGGACCAATTACTGAACAATTTAGAGGAAGCTCTGTTAGGACAATGAGCATCCCGTAAGATCCATAAAAGAGGCAAAGTTTCTGTCTCCAAAGGAGAAGGTAGGGAATAAAAGGAGCACAACAGGTTAAACAGCCTTGGCCAAAGAAGTGAATACCCCTAGGCAGACCAGCATCTCTAGTCAGTGGTAGTAGTACTAGTTCTGAGGGGAGGGAAATTCAGGCTGGCGCTCTCATGTAACATAGAATCATAAAAACATAGAAGAGCTAGGGTTGGAAAGGACCTTAAGATCATCTAGTTACAACCCCCCTGCCATGGGCAGGGACACCTCACACTAAACCATATCACCCAAGGCTTCATCCAACAAGCAGTCTGTCAGGGGAAAAAGCCATTGGTGTGGGATTTCTTCTCTTGATCAAAAAGACAGCAGCACTACAGCCTGCTTTATCTATAGGGAAGGTGTTTGGCAGAGGGCATTTTTTTTTGCAGGCCATATCACTGGCCCGTGATGCATTTTTCCTAAGCCATAAAAGAAGCTGATGAGAAAACTTCAAAGGAAAAAAGAGGCTTATAAAAGGTGGAAGCAAGGACAGGGGGACTGGGATGAATACAGGGATATTGTCTGGGAAGTTAGGGACCAAGTTAGGAAACCTAAGGCCCGGTTAGAGTTAAACTTGGCTAGGGATGTTAAAGATAACAGGAAGGGATTTTATAGGTATGTAGCGGCTAAAAAAAACAGACTAGGGACAACGTAGGCCCCCTCCATAAGCTATCGGGAGAACTGGCTATACAGGATTTGGAGAAGGCTGAGGTTCTGAAAGACTTCTCTGCCTCTGTCTTCTCTGGCAAAGGCTCTGACCGTACCACCCAAGTCTTGGAAGGCAGACATAGGGAATGTGAGAATTAAGACCTTGGGCCCACTGTACTAGAGGATCTGGTTCAAGACCATCTTAAGAACCTGAACGTACACAAGTCCATGGGACCTGATGAAATCCATCCGCGGGTCCTGAAGGAGCTGGCGAATGAAGTTGCTAAGCCACTGGCCATCATATTTGAAAAATCATGGCAGTCAGGTGAAGATCCCGATGACTGAAAAAAAGGGAAATATAAGCCCCATTTTCAAGAAGGGGAAAATGGATGAACCAGGGAACTACAGACCAGTCAGTCTGTAGTGGTTTAAGCCCAGAAGGTAACTCAGAACCACGCAGCCACACGCTCACTCCCCTCGTTTCCTCCCACTGATCCTAGAGGGATGAGGAGGAGAACTGAAAGAATGTAATACCCACAGGTTAAGATAAGAACAGTCCAGTAACTATGGTATAACACAAAACCACTACTGCTACCACCAATAACAATAATGATAAGGGAAATAACAAGGGAAGAGAATACAACTGATCATCACACACCGACCGATACTCATCCCGACCTGACCCAAGCAGCGATCTCCCTTCTGGGTAACTGCCCACAGTTTATATACTGGGCATGATGGGATGCGGTATAGAATACCCCTTTGGCTTGTTTGGGTCAGATGTCCTGTCTCTGCTTCCTCCTGACTTCCCCTCACAAAGTCCTTGGTCATAGTAAACATTACTTAGCAACAACTAAAAACATCAGTGTTGTCAGTGTTGTTATCAGGCTGAAAGTCAAAAACACAGCACTGCAGCAGCTACTAAGAAAGAGAAAAATGACTGCTACTGCTGAACCCAGGAACCCTAATTCCATACCATTCACGTCATGCTCAGAGTCCATATTTTTCAATATACCATCAATCTTGTCACATATTTGCATATATCTATATACATACACACACAAAGATGGAGATCTCATTCCTTAGTGAATGGACCAATCCCTATAAAGCTGCTGAGTCCATCCTGTCCATGTACTGTGGTTTAAACCAAGCCACACAGAGCTCGTGCACTCACTCCCCCCCGCCTGCTCCCCCAACTCCTGGAGAGTTGGGAAGGAGAATCCAAGGAATGTAGCTCCCACAGGTTGAGATAAGAACAGTTTAATTACTAAGGTATAATGCAAATCACTAGTGCTACTACTACTACTACTAATAATAATGATAAAGGAAATAACAAGTGAAGAGAATACAACACCTCACTAGCTGCCGACCCGTAACTCACCCCACCCTGCCCGACCGACCACTGACCAATACCTCCTCCAACCTCCCAGAGAACTAGCCCTTCCGGATCACTCTCGGTTACATCCTGGGCATGATGTGCTATGGTATGGAATACCGCTTTGGCTAGCTTGGGTCAGGTGTCCTGTCTCTCCTTCCTCCTAGCCTCCCCTTCTCCCTGGCAGAGCATGAGTCTCAGAAAGTCCTTGGCCAGAGTAAATATTTGAGCAGTAACTCAAAACATACATGCTATCAGCAACGTTCCCAGCTTGAAAGTCAAAACACAGCGCTGCACCAGCTACCAAGAAGGAGAAAAAAATGACTGCTACTGCTGAACCCAGGACACCATGATGTCATGTCGTGGTTTAAACTAAATCTGCACAGTTCCCCCTTTGTTTCCCCTCCCCCCCCTCACCTTCCCACTCCCGGAGGGATGGGAAGGAGAGCCTGAGGAATACAACTCCCACAGATTGAGGTAAAATCAGTCCAGCAATCAAGGTATAACAGAAATAACTACCGGTACCAATAACAAATCAATGTTAGAGGAGACAAACAGGGAGAGAAAATACGATACCACCCGCCGCCACGAGGCCAGCCCGGAAGAGGGAGAGAGCTTCCCCCCTCCCCTCCTAGCCAGCTTCCAGTTGCCTCCCCGAGCAGGACGTGCTGTGGTATGGAATACCTCCCCGACTAGCCCAGACCAGGCGCCCTATCTCTCCCTCCTCCATGGCAGAGCATGAGCTACTGCTGAACCAGGCGCCCTATCTCTCCCTCCTCCCTGGCAGAGCATGAGCTACTGCTGAACCCATGACATGTCAGGCTACATCTCTTGTAACAGTCTTTCAGAGCAGGAAAGTGCGCAGTGTGGGATTGCTGCCTGCTGATGATACCGCAGAACTCTTCTGGTCACTGCTGAGCTCGTCTGGTTTCGTCAAAGTTCAGTCTTTGTTGGGATGAAGATCAGAGGGAAGTCAGTGCCAGTGACTAGTGACCTAAAGACATCTAGTTGGTGGGCTACAAAAGTGCTACATAGCAGGCAACAGCATATAATGTAAATAGGCACAGCCTACATTTCCAGCCGTTCAGTAGTTGCTTTCACCATGGAAAGCACATGGTTGGTGGGAGTGTGATATAATCAATCTGACCGGGTTCCCCATATTTATTCTTAAGCCATTGTTCTTCATGACAAAGAGGCTTTATCTGTTTAGCTTGCTTAATTGCAGCACATGTTTCACAGTCGTGAATAACCTGGGCAATAGTGTCCGTTATTAAGTCCACCCCTTGATCACAGGCCCATCTGTATGTTGCATCTCTGCCCTGATGGCCTGAAGTATCATGGGCCCACCGGACCAAAAATAATTCAGCCTTATGTTGCCAATATGCGTCCATCTGAGCCACTTCAGTCTTAGCACTTGTTGGTTGTTCTGGTGTTCCTCAGTGTCCCAACTCTTGGGTACATGAGCATCTATGTGGTGTACCTTCACCACCAGGTTCTGCACCTGGGCAGCGATATCACCCCAAGAGGGCATTTACCACCATCCATGAGTCAGTATAAAGTACTGGTCACTTTTGTCACTCAGCAATGCCCAAGGCCAAATGGATGGTGTTTGCCTCAGCAAACTAACTCAATTCACCCTCTCCTTCAGCAGTTTATGCAATTTGTCGTCGGGGACTCCATACAGCAAAATTTTGGAGCAGATTCTCCTGGAAGGCATGCTAAGGCACACGAAAACAACAAGGTGCTTGGTGACAACCAGTATGGCTTCACTAAGGGGAAATCCTCTGTGACCAGTTTAGTGGCCTTCTATGATGGGTCTTCGTAACTGATGAACAGGGATAGAGCAGTTGATGTCATCTACCTGGACTTGTACAAAGTGTTCAACACTGTCCCACATGACATCCTTGTCTCTAATTTGGAGAGTCATCAATTTGATAGGTGGACCCCTTGGTGGATAAAGAACTGGCTGGATGGCCACAAGCAAAGAGTTGTGATCAATGGTTCAATGTCCAGCTGGAGACGGGTAATGAGTGGTGTCCCTCAGGGATCTCTGTTGGGACGGGTCTTGTTCACCACCTTTGTCGGTGGCACGGACAGTGGGACTGAGTGCGCCCTCAGAAAGTTTGCCGATGACACCAAGCTTTGTGGTTCTGTTGATACACTTTAGGGAAGGAATGCCATCCATAGGGACCTTGACAAGCTTGTGAGATGGGCTGATGCCAACCTTATGAAGTTTAACCATGCCAAGTGCAAGATCCTACACCTGGGTCAGAGCAATCCCTGCAGAGCTACAGTTTGGGCAAAAAAGAAATTCAGAACAGCCCTGTGGAGGACTTGGGGGTGTTGCTCAATGAGAAACTGAACATGAGTCAGCAGTGTGTGCTTGCAGCCCAGAAAGCCAACTGTATTCTGGGCTTCATCAAAAGGAGTGCGACCAGCAGGTCGAAGGAGGTGATCTTGCCCCTCTACTCTGCTCTCATGAGACCCCGCTTGGAGTATTTTGTACATTTCTGGTGTCCTCAACATAAGAAGGACATGGAACTGTTGGAACAAGTCCAGAGGAGGCCACGAGGGTGATCAGGGGACTGGAGCACCTCCCATATGAAGACAGGCTGAGAAAGTTGGGGCTGTTCAGCCTGGAGAAGACTGCGTGGAGACCTCATAGCAGCCTTCCAGTATCTGAAGGTTGTCTATAAGGATGCTGGAGATGGCCTCTTCATTAAGAACTGTAGTGTTATGATGAGTTAAAACTTAAACAGCAGAGGTTTAGCTTGGATCTAAGGAAGAAGTTCTTTACTGTTAGAATGGTGTTGCCCAGGGAGGTTGTGAATGCTCCATCCCTGGCGGTGTTCAAGGCCAGGTTGGACAGAGCTTTGGGTGATATGGTTTAGTGTGGGGTGTCCCTGCTCATGGCAGGGGGTTGGAACTAAATGATCTTAAGGTTCTTTCCAACTCTAGCTATTCTATGATTCTATATTTTTTTTCTTTCCAAACTGGTACTATAGTTTTCCCAGTTTCCCTTTAAAAGTGTAATATCTTTTGATGTAAAGTGTAAATTCTTTTTACTGCAGCATTATTTTACATAGTTGAAAGAGGAATGTGGTTACCCGGGTCTATCAGTCTAAAGATGCAATGGCATCCCTAGGTGAAGAACAAGAGGGATGGTATTTTGTCACTGCATTTTGTTTGCAGGTAGAGCCAGATCCTTTTGCCTAAGTTTGACAGCATAAGCAATCTTCCTGCCATTTTTGTTCCTACAGGACAGTGGTGAATTCAAGTAAGAGAGAGAAGCCTATTGGTCTGGCAATATTTTTTTTCATTTTATGACATTTCTCATGGTTTAAACCAAGTCCCCCAACTCCCAGAGAGTTAGGAAGGAAAAATCCAAAGAATGTAGCCCTCACGGATTGAGATAAGAACGGTTTTAATAGCTAAGGCATAACACAATAATGATGATACAGCCAATAACAAGCGAAAACAACACAACACCCCACCAGCCACCGAACCATAACTCACTCCACCCTGCCCGGCCGAGCACAGCGTGCTCCCTCCTCCATTTTCCTCTAGAGCTCCACCCCTCCAGCCCTCTCTTTCCCAGTATGCATCCTGGGCATCACGTGCTATGGTATGGAATACCTCATTGGCTAGCCTGGCTCAGGTGTCCTGTCTCTCCTTCCTCCCGGCTTCCCCTCCTTTACCTGGCTGGAAAAAACCTTGAACAAAAACACCCTCAAAACATGCTCAAACCATGACATTATCCACCCCTTATTCCATACCATTCATGTCATGCCCAGATCCCACATTTTCAATACACCATCACTCTTAAGTCCACCCCTCGATCATGAGACATCTCTGTGTTGCATCTCTGGAATGATGGCCTGAAGTATCTGGGCCCACCAGGCTCAAAATCATTCACTGTCCCCTTCAGCAGTTCTACAGCTTGCTGCTGGGGACTCCATACAGCTGCCTTCCACTTCCAATGCTTCCAAAGCACTGGAGGGGCCCAGTGGATCAGATACTTGGCCATACTGTCCCACATGCCCTGCCACTCATGACTGTCCAGCCTTGGGAACAGTCTACTGGTGCTCCTATGTACTTGTCTAACCTTAGACAAGACCCAAACCTGACTCTGCTTAACTTTTGTGACTGGGGCTGACGTAGCTGCCCTGCTTGCCAGTTCTCCCATCACCATCTTCTCTTCTCCTGAGTCCGGATCTTCCTTCTCTGCCTTGCTGGGAAATGCTGCGAGGTCTCCTGTATCCTGCTGGGGCTCGGCGGGTGACTTCCGGGGAATATTCTCAGACGCTGCGGGGTTCGGAACGGCGGCGGGACTCGGTTTCTCCACTGCCTTGCTGGGAAGTGCTGCGTGATCTCCTGCATCCTCCTGGGGCTCGGCGGGCGACTTCCGGGGGACACTCTCGGCCGTCGCGGGGTTGGGAACGGCCGCGGGACTCACCTCCCCTGCTGCCTGATCCCGCTGCTCAGCTACCACCCTGCTCCACTCCTCCCCCGCCTGCTCCTGCTGTTCTGCCACAGCCGTTTGGCTCCCCGTGCCGCTCTCCCTGGCAGCCTCAGCTGCCGGCAGCTCCCGGGGCCGCTCCTTCCCGGCTTCACGCAGCCTCACTCAGACGACGACGAGGATAAGGACAAGGATGGCGAAGAGCAGCGGGACGGCCTGGTACAAGTCCAAGTCCACGGCCACGTCCATCCCCCCCTGCTGCCAGAGCACCACCGTATAACAAGCCTCCGACACAAAGTACAGTGAAACAAAAGTTTTAGCCCAAGCCCCATGATCGACAAACACAAACACATCCAATCCATGCACAAAGTACCTGGCAAAATCCCAAAACTGCGAGATCCAGAGAAAAACCTCTAAGAGCCAATAAATCAACACTGTGACAAGAGACCATAAATCCGCTCAGATCTGTTCTTATCTCAAACCCTCGGGCCCCACGTTGGGCACCAAAAAATGTCATGGTTTAAACCAAGTCCCCCAACTCCCGGAGAGTTAGGAAGGAAAAAATCCAAAGAATGTAGCCCCCACGGATTGAGATAAGAACGGTGTCGTGGTTTAAATCAAGTCCCCCTACTCCCGGAGAGTTAGGAAGGAAAATCCAAAGAATGTAGCCCCCACGGATTGAGATAAGAACGGTTTAATTGCTAAGGCATAACACAAAACCCCTACTGCCATTTACTACTACAAATAATAATGATACAGCAAACAGCAAGTGAAAAGAATACAACACCCCACCAGCCACCGACCCATAACTCACTCCACCCTGCCTGGCCGAGCACCATGTGCTCCCTCCTCCAGAGCTCTACCCCTCCAGCCTTCTCTTTCCCAATATGCATCCTGGGCATCACGTGCTATGGTATGGAATACCTCATTGGCTAGCCTGGGTCAGGTGTCCTGTCTCTCCTTCCTCCCAGACTCCCCCTGGCTGGAAAAAACCCCGAACAAAAACACCCTCAAAACATGCTCAAACCATGACATTATCCACCCCTTATTCCATACCATTCACGTCATGACCAGATCCCACATTTTCAATACACCATCACTCTTAAGTCCACCCCTCGATCATGAGACATCTCTATGTTGCATCTCTGGACTGATGGCCTGAAGTATCTGGGCCCACCAGGCTCAAAATTATTCACCGTCCCCTTCAGCAGTTCTACAGCTTGCTGCTGGGGACTCCATACAGCTGCCTTCCACCTCCAATGCTTCCAAAGCACTGGAGGGGCCCAGTGGATCAGATACCTGGCCATACTGTCCCACATGCCCTGCCACTCATGACTGTCCAGCCTTGGGAACAGTCTACTGGTGCTCCTATGTACTTGTCTAAACTTAGAGAAGACCCAGACCTGACTCTGCTTAACTTTTGGGATCAGACAAAATGGTTGTGGATGGAACACACTCTGTGTGTGTGCCACCATGCCGAAAACCATCACAATCAGCAGGCAGGTCCCAAGGGCACCCAAAAGCCATTCAAAACTGTCAGAACTCTCAGCTGCTGCTGCTGCACTTGTCACTGGGGCTGATGTAGCTGCCGTGCTTGCCAGCTCTCCCACCACCAGCTTCTCTTCTCCCGAGTCCAGATCTTCCTCCTCTGCCTTGCTGGGAAGTGCTGCCTGGTCTCCTGTATCCTGCTGGGGCTCGGCGGGTGACTTCCGGGGAATATTCTCGCCGCTGCGGGGTTCGGAACGGCGGCAGGACTCGGTTCCTCCTCTGCCTTGCTGGGAAGTGCTGCGTGGTCTCCTGCATCCTGCTGGGGGTCGGCGGGTGACTTCCGGGGGACACTCTCGGCCGTCGGAGGGTCGGGAACGGCGGCGGGACTCGGTTCCTCCTCTGCCTGGTCCTGCCGCTCAGCTACCGCCCTGCTCCACTCCTCCCCCGCCTGCTCCCGCTGCTCTGCCACAGCCGTTTGGCTCCCCGTGCCGCTCTCCCTGGCAGCCTCAGCTGCCAGCAGCTCCCGGGGCCGCTCCTTCCTGGCTTCACGCAGCTCCACACAGACGACGACGAGGATAAGGACAAGGACGGCGAAGAGCAGCGGGACGGCCTGGTACAAGTCCAAGTCCACGGCCACGTCCATCCCCCCCTGCTGCCGGAGCCCCACCGTATTACAAGCCTCCGACACAAACACATCCAATCCATACACCAAGTACCCGGCAAAATCCCGAAACAGCGAGATCCAGAGAAAAACCTCTAAGAGCCAATAAATCAGCATTGTGACAAGAGACCATAAATCCACTCAGATCTGTTCTTATCTCAAACCCTCGGGCCCCACGTTGAGCGCCAAACATGTCGTGGTTTAAATCAAGTCCCCCTACTCCGGAGAGTTAGGAAGGAAAATCCAAAGAATGTAGCCCCCACGGATTGAGATAAGAACGGTTTAATTGCTAAGGCATAACACAAAACCCCTACTGCCATTTACTACTACAAATAATAATGATACAGCAAACAGCAAGTGAAAAGAATACAACACCCCACCAGCCACCGACCCATAACTCACTCCACCCTGCCTGGCCGAGCACCATGTGCTCCCTCCTCCAGAGCTCTACCCCTCCAGCCTTCTCTTTCCCAATATGCATCCTGGGCATCACGTGCTATGGTATGGAATACCTCATTGGCTAGCCTGGGTCAGGTGTCCTGTCTCTCCTTCCTCCCGGACTCCCCCTGGCTGGAAAAAACCCCGAACAAAAACACCCTCAAAACATGCTCAAACCATGACAAACGGTTTAATAGCTAAGGCATAACACAATAATAATGATACAGCCAATAACAAGCGAAAAGAACACAACACCCCACCAGCCACCGACCCATAACTCACTCTACCCTGCCCGGCTGAGCACCGCGTGCTCCCTCCTCCATTTTCCTCTAGAGCTCCACCCCTCCAGCCCTCTCTTTCCCAGTATGCATCCTGGGCATCACGTGCTATGGTATGGAATACCTCATTGGCTAGCCTGGCTCAGGTGTCCTGTCTCTCCTTCCTCCCGGCTTCCCCTCCTTCACCTGGCTGGAAAAAACCTTGAACAAAAACACCCTCAAAACATGCTCAAACCATGACAACATTGTATTGTATTACTATTTTTCTCCAAGCTACCTAATTCCACAGTCAACCCTGTGTATTCATTATAAGAGGCAACTGGCTATGAGAGGACAGACCAGGGAGCACCTCCTGTTCCGAACTTTAACCAAACCCTAACCAATCACCTACATTTATATATTTTCTTCGAACTAAGTTTCAACAAGTTTTTAGTCATACCTCTAGGATCTCCAGAATACAATTCTGTAGGTACAGCAAATTCTTTAAATTGCCATTACCAGCAGAGCATACAAGCATGTGACAGACTTTAAGCACAAGAGACCTAAGTCTGTAAAGAGAAATATGCTTTGAGTATTATCCATACGAAAAAAAAAATAAAAAAGAGATATCACAAGCATTGCACTCAAAATGGGTTTAAGCCCAGCCAGTAACTCAGAACCATGCAGCCGCTCAGTCACTCCCCCACTTCTTCCCCCCACTTCTGGCGGGATGGGGAGAAGGATCAAAAGAATGTAAATACCATGGGTTGACACTTTCTGAGAGTTTATTATATGGTGGGGCCTCTTCAGCATGCATCACCTCCTCCTCTAGTGACATTCCAGAATCTTTGCCCTCTGGCCAGTCCATGCTGACTTCTAGAATTCCTGGACAACTGGGATTTCCTATTCGAGCTCATTGTGTAATTAGTGCAGCCCACTTACTCCATTTAGCATCGGTTGCATGATGTGTAGAGGACACCCTGCCTTTGAACATCCAGCCCAGCATGGGCAACTGGGGTGGCAGGAGGAGCTATGCTTCAGTGCTAATCACTTCTGAAGCAGATCAAATCCCATCATAGGCTGCCAGTATCTCTTTTTTAATTGGGGTGCAGCTGGCCTTGGATTCTCTGCATCCCTGACTCCAAAAGCTGAGGGGCTGATCTTGATTCTCCCCTGAGCTTTCTGTCAGAGGCTCCAGGTAGGACAATTATGCCCAGCTTTGGTGCAAAGCATATTTTTCACATCTTGCCTGGTCTGGACTAGTCCAAGGGCTACTGCACGAACTCTCTCTCGTTTAATTTGTTCAAAGGCTTGTTGTTGCTCAGAGCCCCATTTGAAATCATTCTTCTTCTGGGTCACATAATAGTGAGGGCTTACGATGAGACTGAAACTTGAGATATACATTCTCCAGAACCCCACAATGCTCAAGAAAGCTTGTTTTTCTTTGTTATTAGTTGGTGGAGACATTGTTGTTATCTTGTTGATCACATCTGTGGGGATCTGATGACATCCATCTTGCCATTTTACTCCCAGAAATTTTAATCTCCTGTGCAGGCGCCTTGACCTTACCCTGTTTTATTGCAAAACCGTCCTTCAGAAGGATTTTGATTATTTTCCTCCCTTTCTCAAAGACTTCTACCTCTGTACCTCCCCACATGATAATGTCATCAATGAATTGCAGGTGTTCTGGAGCTTTCCCCTGTTCCAGTGCAGTCTGGATCACTCCATGGCAGATGGTAGGGCTGTATTTCCACCCCTGGGGCAGTCGGTTCCAAGTGTACTGGATGCCCCTCCAAGTAAAAGCCAACTGTGGCCTGCACTCTGCTGCCAAAGGAATTGAGAAAAATGCATTGGCAGTATCAGTTGTATCATCCCACTTGGCAGCCTTTGACACCAGTTCATAGCACGTCTGGAACGGCAGCACTCAATGGTGTTTGTGACTTTATTCAGGCCATGAGAGTCTGCTGTTTGCCTCCACTCTCCATTAGACTTTCGCACTGGCCATATGGGACTATTAAAGGATGAGCAGGTCTTGCTGATCACTCCCATCATTGGCTCTATACTCTGTGGATAGGCTTATGGATGGGAATCGGGGAGTCTCGGTGCGATATTGCCACCAGTGCACTGTCGTGGTTGCGATTGGCATGTGTTTTTCTTTGACCTTCAGCAAACCCACAACAGAAGGATCCTCTGAGCAAGGTGGACAGCTGCTTAATTTCCTCTGTCTCCAAGGCAGCTATACCAAAATCCCATGGGTACCCCTTTGGGACTTTCAAGTACCCTCTCCTGAGCTGTCTATGCCAAAGATGCATGGACCCTCTTGACCTGTCACAATGGGTTGCTTCTGCCACTCCTTCACAATTAGACTGATTTCAGCCTCCAGTACAGTCAACTGTTGGGATCCTTCTGTCACTCCAGAAATACAAATGGGTTCCACCCCTTGATAACTTGATGGCATCAGGGTACACTGTGCAGCAATGTCTACTAGAGCCTTATACTTCTGTGGGACTGATGTGTCAGGCCTTCTGGTCCACACAGTCTGACTGTCCCTCTCCTCCACCTGGCTGGAGGCAAAGCCCCTCTGATAGTGATCATGAGATTCTCCACTCATATCTTTTAGATAGGGATTAGAATTCCTTATCACGATAGTTGGAGTAAAATCTCCTCCACTCCACCTGGGAACCTGCTTACTGAAGACTGGAAAAAAACTGTCTTGGGAGGATCATCCTTAACTGTTCTTTTCCTCATCAATTCATGCACCCGTTCCTCCAGAACTGAGGCAGGGTTTCCATACCAATTTCTCATGTCTTCTCCATTATCCCACAGATAAAAATATACTGTGCCCCATGGTGTGTACCTCCTATATCTTCTCTCTTGGGCAACAGAGAGTCTTCTGTTAATAGCTGAGATGTGGATTGGTACGCATGGGGAGCTGGATAGATCATCTTTCAATTTGACTTCCTGGGACAGTTTTTCCACAGCTGAAGTGATGGAAGGGGTGAGATTGTCTTCAAACTCTCAGAACTGATGACTCACTTTATCCACTGTTGGTGGTGCTGCCTCACTCCAGCTCACTGATGCCAATGAGCGGGTGTATGATGATGGCACACTCCATGAAAGTTTCCGCCACGAGTCATGCACATTTGACTTCATCTGGATCTATGATTGCATTCCCGGCATCCAGCTTGTGATAGGTCATCTCTAGAATGGCTGATTCCCTCAGGGACTGGATGCTTCTCTTTATTGTGGTCCACTTGGCTGAGTGACATGTAACATTATCCTTGTAGGGATACCTTTCCTTCACAGTTGCCAAGAGCTGCCTCCAAAGGCTGAGGGACCATTTCTCTTTTGCAATAGCTTTGTCAATTCCTCCTTCCCTAGCAAGTGATGTCAGCTGCTTGGCTTCCCTACCTTCTAGTTTTGACCATCAGCCCAATTGTCCCATCATTGGAGCAACCAGATGACGATGCGGTCCCCTGGAAGATGGCTGAAATCTGTTTGTATATTCTGCAGATCAGTTGAGGTCCAGGTTCAGGAAGTTACCTCTTCTTCTTCCGCTTCCTCTTATTCCTGTAGTACTAACTCTTGTTCAGATGCTTTCCCCTGTAGCAAGTGCATTGGTTCTTCATTTTTCTTCACTGTACAGGTTGCTCTTTGTGCCTCTCGTTTTGTTTTCCCCTTGCTTACAGGGGCAACTGATATTATCATGGTTTGGTCCTTCGGTTTAGCTGCAGTGACTATCACTGCGGTTGGAGTGGCTGCCATGTCTGTCACTAGGGTTGGAATGTCTGTAGTGTCTGTTGTTGGGGTTGGTGTAGCTATGTTTGGGGGTTGAGTAGCTGTGTTGTCTGTTGCTTCGCCATCAGATCCGGAGACATCTTTTTCCTGCCCCTTACAGAGCAGGGCTCTGTAGGCCTTGACCAAGCCCCAGCATGTTGCCATAATTTGTCTCTGGTATTGCCAGGACGACAGCACACCTGGTTTAAGTGTTTTACTAGTTTTTCTGTATTTTGTACTTTTTCAGGGGTAAGGTTCCAAAGCACTGGAGGGGCTCACTGGCCTAGGTACTTGCCCATACTGTCCCACACACCCTGCCACTCATGACTGTCCAGCCTCGGGGAAAATCTCATGGTGGTCCTCTTAGATCATTGTTTAACCTTAGACAAGACCCAAGTCCAACCCTGCTTAACTTTCAAAATCAGATGAAATAGGGCATTCTTAGGGTGGTATGGCTGTGAGTAAAGCACATGCGGTATTTGTGGTAATATGCTGATTCCTAGCAAAAGCAGCAGGCAGGTTTCAAGAGTATTCAAAGGCCATCCAAAATCTTTAGAATTCTCAAATGCTGTTGTAAATAGCCTGTTAGGGGAGCAGAGGGTGTGAGGCCATATCCCCTTCATAGGTTGACAATCTGAGGAGGAAAAAAAAAATGTGTAATTGCTACAAATTCCCATTATATGCCTTCCAAAGCATAGAGTTGATGACCATGCTGAGAAGGCATACCAGACCAGTTTGATGATCCATGAGTCTATTGTATTACAAATCATTGCCATAAAGTACAGTGAAACAAGAACCTTAGCTCAGGCCCCCCAGCCGATAAACACTAAAACAGCAAATACTGGCTGTAAGTAAGGTATGACATGCTGAAACTCTGAGATCAAGTGCAACAACTCTGAGAGCCAATAAATCAGCGTTGTGATGAGTGACTATTAAACCACAACAATGAATGCTTATCACAAATACAGTTAGACACACTCTGGTCAGACCTGTCGTTATCTCAACCCTTCATGCCCCATGTTGGGTGCCACAAAGAACTGTTGTGGTTTAAGCTCAGCTGGTAGCCCAGAACCACGCAGCTTCTCGTTCGCTCCCCCCTTTCTTCCTACCCCTGCTCCCAGAGTGATGGGGAGGAAAATCAAAAGAATGTAAATCCTACAAGCTAAGAACAGTCCAATAACTAAGGTATAGTGCAAAACCACTAGTACTACCACTAATAATAATAATAAGGGAAATAACAAGGGGAGATAATATAAAACTAACAGGCAAAACAAAAAAAATTCAATAACCGTAAGTTATGCACAATACAGTTGCTCACCACTGGCTGACCAATACCCAGCCCGACCCAAGCAGTGATCTGGGCCAGGTTCTGGACATTGCTTATTTGCTTAGCTGATTTTTAAAATGCTATTTATTTATATTACTGGGGGAGATGGTATTTTAGCAGTGACTGTTTCCTAGGGCTTCATGAAGACAAACACAGTGCAAGCAACTACACTAGTTGCCATCTGTATGACTTCTTATGAGATGTCACCACCATGAAGCTTTGACGGTGGAACAGTTTGTGCAAGTGCATTCACTTTAGACAAAATCAACTGGATTATTCTAAATAATGTCAATAAGTGATATGGGTTCAATGGGCTGATATTGCCTTGAATGAATTAGGGAGCACTCATACAAGCTACTGTGCTTGCAGATCTTCAAGATAATAAATTCAGCAGGGGGCAGTGAGGAGCAGCTGGGAGGCATAAAGCCTTCAATCAGCACAGCTGGATTCAAAGCTAGCTAACATCTGTCTATAGTCTCAGACTTGACACTTTTGTTAATACTGTGAGCTGTATTTTGCATTTGTTTAGATTATTTTGCTAACAGTACTTTCCTGTCTCTAGTGTTCCATTTCCTTCCATAATCCCCTTTCACAGCACAATCAGTATTGGCAATTCAGGAGAAATAGAACAATTATAATAATAGAATCATAGAATCATAGACTAGTTAGGGTTGGAAAGGACCTTAAGGTCATCTAGTTCCAACCCCACTGCCATGGGCAGGGAAACCTCACACTCAACCATGTCACCCAAGGCTTCATCCAACCTGGCCTTGAACACTGCCAGGGATGGAGCATTCACTACCTTCCTGGGCAACCCATTCCAGCACCTCACCACCCTAACAGTAAAGAATTTCTTCCTTATATCCAATCTAAACCTCTGCTGTTTAAGTTTCAAGCCATTACCCCTTGTCCTATCACTATAGTCCCTAATGAATAGTCCCTCCCCAGCATCCCTGTAGGCCCCCTTCAGATACTGGAAGGCTGCTATGAGGTCTCCACGCAGCCTTCTCTTCTCCAGGCTGAACAGCCCCCAACTTTCTCAGCCTGTCTTCATGTGGGAGGTGCTCCAGTACCCTGATCATCCTCGTGGACCTCCTCTGGACTCGTTCCAACAGTTCCATGTCCTTTTTATGTTGAGGACACCAGAACTGCACACAATACTCCAAGTGAGGTCTGACGAGAGCAGAGTAGAGGGGCAGGATCACAGAATCACAGAATCCCAAGGGTTGGAAGGAACCTCGAAAGATCATCTAGTCCAACCCCCCTGCAAGAGCAGGGTAACCTAGAGTACATCACACAGGAACTTGTCCAGGCGGGCCTTGAATATCTTCAACGTAGGAGATTCCACAACCTCCCCTGGGCAACTTGTTCCAGTGTTCTGTCTTTTCCCCTCCAAAGAGGTTTTTTACATTATTTTATTGTTATTTAGTGCTGCAGACACTGTGTTATGGGGCAGAAGATTCCTAATACAGCGTGATTTTCTAAATTAAGAGGTTCACAAGCTCCCCCTCTAAATGCAGACAACTTGCTGCATCGTTGCATGCATCTCCACTCTCCCTGGCAGCTGTGGCACAGAGCAGAGTTGTGGTTGTCAAGCTTTTAGCTCTTGATACTAAGTTTTTGTAGCCATATTCCTGCAATTTGCTCAACAAACCTTACATCATACTACTATCTTTTGCAGGCATCACACATAGATTTCTGTCATGAAGAGGAAACAAATGACCAAGTGCCACTGCATTTTATTATATTTTATTATAGAAAAGTTTTTTACATGGCTGAAGTAGGAGTCTCTGGGAATTGACACAGTTCAGAAGTTGTTGTTAATGCAATGACCCTGGAGGTGCTTTTTTTTTTATTACCTGTGGGACTGAGCCTGGTCTTTTCTTTCCAGAAGTAGAAGCCATATTATTTTTATGCCTTTAAAAGATGACTCTTGACTGGATTTGATTACTTGCTGTCAGAAAGATGATGGTGATTTCCTCAGGGCAGGCAATTGTCAGAAGGCTGTTGGTGTACCCAGAAGGGATGCATTCCCCTGAGGTGGGGTCACAAAGGCTCCTGCCAGCTTAAGTGTCATTGCAGGTGACACCTGGTATTTGTCCACTGCTCTCTTAACTGGTGGAGACTGGGAAGCACTGAGGATGGTGAAATTCAACCAGATTTGGAGAAGAGGTGTCTTTGTAACTAACCAAAGGCTGTTCTGAAGCTCAGGCTCACAGGGATGTACCCTGAGTAGTTTCTTTCAGCCTTCCTGAGAAAAGTAAAGCACCTGAATTGATGGATCTGGAAAAAGAGGGTTGATGAACAGTAGCTTTTGCAGAGTACCTGCAAGCTGTGGAGTGTACGATGCAAGAGACTCTCCCAAGGACAGGGAGGAAGAACTTGTCCTGGGTTCAGCTGTAACAGTTATTTTTCTCCTTCCCAGTAGCTGGTGCAGTGCTGTGTTTCGGCTTTAGTCTGAGAACAATGCTGATAACACACCAGTGATTGTTACATATGATCTTCAAAGTATAGATGAAGGGTTAGATTAAATTGTATTCTATTTTGTTGGTGAGAATACTGTAAATCATTAACTTACCTGTATTATTCTCTGGAGATGCTCACAGTCTTCATAATGATTTAAAGCTGGGTGCTTTAGACGGCTGCAAATCATTAATACGTTATAAGCAAGAGTTTATTGATACGTGGATTGACTCCACAACTCGTTAAAGTTGTCAAGTACAGAATCACAGAACCACAGAATCCCGAGGGTTGGAAGAGACCTCAAAAGATCATCCAGTCCAACCCCCCTGCAAGAGCAGGGAAACCTAGAGTACATCACACAGGAACTTGTCCAGGCGGGCCTTGAATATCTCCAACGTAGGAGGACTCCACAACCTCCCTGAGCAACCTGTTCCAGTGCTCTGTCACTCTCACAGTAAAGAAGTTCTTCCTGATGTTAACGTGGAACCTCTTATGCTCCAGTTTACACCCATTGCCCCTTGTCCTATCACTACATGTCACTGAAACAAAACTAGCTCCATCATCCTGACACCCACCCTTTACATATTTGTAAACACTGATGAGGTCACCCCTCAGTCTCCTCCAAGCTAAAGAGACCCAGCTCCCTCAGCCACTCCTCATAAGGGAGGTGTTCGACTCCTTTAATCATCTTTGTGGCTCTGCGCTGGACTCTTTCAAGCAATTCCCTGTCCTTCTTGAACTGAGGGGCCCAGAACTGGATGCAATATTCCAGATGCGGGCCTCACCAAGGCAGAGTAGAGGGGGAGGAGAACCTCTCTTGCCCTACTAACCATACCCTTTCTAATGCACCCTAGGATGCCATTTGCCTTCTTGGCCACAAGGGTACATTGCTGGCTCATGGTCATCCTCCTATCCACTAGGACCCCCAGGTCCCTTTCCCCTTCACTACTTTCCAGCAGGTCAACCCCAACCTGTACTGGTACATGGGGTTGTTCTTCCCCAGATGCAAGACTCTACACTTGCCCTTGTTTGAATTTCATCAAGTTTCTCCCTGCCCAACTCTCCAGCCTGTCCAGGTCTCGCTGAATGGCAACACAGCCTTCTGGTGTGTCAGCCACTCCTCCCAATTTAGTGTCATCAGTGAACTTGCTGAGGGTACACTCAGTTCCCTCATCTAGGTCGTTGATGAAAATATTAAACAGCACTGGTCCCAACACCGACCCCTGAGGGACTCCACTAGTCACAGACCTCCAGCTAGATTCCGTGCCATTGACCACAACTCTCTACCGTCTTCCTTTCAAACCAGTTCTTGATCCACCTCACTACCTGATCATCAAGACCACACTTTCTTAGCTTATCTATGAGAATGCTGTGGGAGACAGTATCAAATGCCTTACTGAAATCAAGAAAAACCACATCTACTGCTCTACCATCATCGCTCCACCTAGTCACTTCCTCATAGAAGGCTATCAGGTTGGTCAAACATGACTTCCCTTCATAAAACCATGTTGGCTGTTCTTAATAACCCCCTCATCCTTAATATGCCTAGAGATGGTGTCAAGAATAAGTTGTTCCATCACCTTTCCAGGGACGGAGGTAAGGCTGACCGGTCTATAATTACCCGGGTCCTCCTTCTTGCCTTTCTTATAGACTGGCATGACATTTGCCATCTTCCAATCCTCAAGCACCTCTCCCGTTTCCCACGGTTTACCAAAGATGATGGAGAGTGGCCTAGCAATGACCTCCGCCAGCTCCCTCAGAACCCGTGGGTGCATTCCATCTGGACCCATTGAATTTATAGATGTGCAGATTGCATAGCTGATCCATAACCCAATCCTCATCTACCAAAGCAAACTCTCCTTTGTCCTGACTCCTTCTGGGGCTATAGGAATCTGGGGGCCCCGGGGGAGAGTCTGCAGGAGTAAAGACAGAGGCAAAGAAAGCATTCAGCACTTCTGCCTTCTTTATATCCTCTGTCTCCAGGGCACCCACCTCGTTCAACAGCGGGCCTATATTGCCTCTTGTGTTTAGTTTTATTTGCTATGTATTTGAAGAAGCCCTTTCTATTGTCCTTAATCCGACTTGCAAGATTAAGTTCCAAGGAGGCCTTAGCTGTCCTAATTGCCTCCCTACATCCTCTAACAACTGTACGTATGCTTTATTCAGCGCTGAGGCTGATGGGGGATTGCTCCTCCAAAGGCATACGTACCTCAGCATAGTTTCCCTCTACATTTATCCTCTAAAGTTATACATATGCATGAGGTTACATATCATGCCTATACATATTTACGTCCTATCCCCGCTTTGTATTATGAGCTAAAAAGTCCTTTGCGCTTGCGCAGTGCCTCCTGGTGGTCATGGGCGAGGGTCTCAAGATGAAGTAAATGAGTCCTTCCTCAAGCCTGAAATTTTCACCCCCAGCCATTGCACATGCTTCCTGGTTACTTGGTCATTGTCTAAAATGCAGACCCAGTTTCAGCCGGTCTGGATGCCCAAAGAATGGGAACCAAGTCATGGTCCCTTCCTCTTATCAATAGCCCTGTTCTTACATCCTGTTCTAGCACACACGGCGAGTACGATAAGCATGAACAAGCAGTAAACATTGTCAGGCAAGTGGCTTAACCTACCCCCCTTGTACATCAGTTAACCCTTCACATCATTATAAGAACCTACTTTTTGTCTCGCTAAATTTAAAAGAAATTTTGTTGATTCTAACATGTGGAGAATCGCAGCAGTGAATCTGTTCTCAAGTGATATACTTTAGTATATGGAGGAACCTGTTGTGACAAAACTTTGAAAATAATCATGGTTTATTAGCTGCACAGTCTTTTCCCCTTGTTTCTATTAATTAATTTAAAGTGAAACAACTTAGCATGCAAAAATAAAATATCTGCGAAAAAAAGTGTAAGTGTATAAAACAGGCAAATCCATTAGAGTCAATGGGTTGTTGGATCCCTTGCCATTCCTCAGATGGTGGACTATTAAAAGTAGTAATGTCTGCCTCCAGCACGGCCTTAAGGCAAGAAAGAAGGCCTAAGACAGGCATATTTCACATGTATTGGACACAAGAATTAAATAGACCAGTGTTCCCTAAAAGACTGAAGTTACATCTCTTTCTGACATTCATCTCGGGAAAAAAATGCATTGATCTCAGTATGTTCCCTTGGCAATTATAAAATATTAAATCCAAGTCACACTTTTCTAGTTGGCTTATTTTTTCTCTATTCACAGCTTTCTATTTGATCAATTTTAACAAGTTAGGAATAGCATCTAATGATAAAATAAAAAGTGCAGAGTTGAAAAAGTTTATTCATTTGACAGTCTTATATTTCAGTATTTAGTCTTTAGACCTGCCTCTCATTTTATTGTATTTTAAATATATTGCAGACTAAATAGATTAAAATTATATTTATTTATACACACAACACACACCCCCACCCCCCCCCCCCACCACTGTCTCCTTTGAATTAGCAGCTTCTTTTTAATCTGGATGCTTATATGTGGCCAAGATATTGCAGTGAAGTCTGTATATAAAGCTAAATCTGTGTAGTTAATCACCATTGTTTTTCCTAGTCTCAGACAGTAATTATTTCTGCTTTATGTTTCTCTTATGCCAGGACTGGAAAAATAATATTGCTGAAACCTTATTTCTAAATGACTACTTACATGAGCATTTGTATTTGTTTGCATAAATACCAGACAAGTAGCAAAATGAAAAATAACCTGTCAGGACCTGGATCTCTTTTAACATAAATGTGGAGATTGTAACATACAGTACAGCAGAAATAATGTCTTTGCTGGTGGTCTTTGCTGATGAGAGACTAATCTGGGGGAAATCTTTTACATACAGGCAGTCTACCTGTTGTGTTAGCTTGTTCCCTTCCTGCTTAGCATTCTCATCTGGCTGGCACACTTACAACCTTCTTTTTCTTAATAAGCTCATTCAGTCACCAACAGCTATAAACAATCTTGGCTGAAAAGATGTCAAAATTGGAATGGGTTGCCCAGGGAGGTAGTGAATGCTCCATCCCTGGCAGTGTTCAGGACCAGGTTGGATGAAGCCTTGGGTGATATGGTTTAGTGTGAGGTGTCCCCTGCCCATGGCAGGGGGGTTGGACTAGATGATCTTAAGGTTCTTTCCAATCCTAACTATTCTATGATTTTATGATTCTATGATGTCAAGAAGAATGTTCAGAGACTTGGTTGGCTTTCAAAAAAATACAAT